>NC_056731.1:522194943-522267443 GCF_019279795.1 Protopterus annectens
GAACACTGTTTGCAGTTGATTGTGGCAACCAGTGGTTTATGAGGTGGGTCAACTGTTTCACTGGGGATGACTTTACAATCACTGACTCTCCTTTCTAGGAGGAAGTCTACTTGAGTTGCATGCATGCCACTCTCATATGTGATCTTGTGATTGTCTGTCTTGCTAAATGATGTGTTGGACACTATCAGACCATTTGCCGGACAGAATTCTAGAATGGACTCTACTTAGTTATTTCTGTTGCCCCACCAGTGTGGACTCAGGTAGTCCTCATACCCTGCTCTGTTCAGCCATATGTCTGTCTTTCGTGATATGTGCATCCAGGACACTCATTATAAGCACCAGTTCATATTATCCTGCTTTATCTAGTAGTTCCTGCAACTGTTGTCTGAATGCATGCTTTTTCTCACTATCATAACTCTGCTGTGGGGCATTGACTGAGATTATTAGTACTTCCCTTTAGCCTGATTGTCATGTGTTTGTTACTAATTCTGATGACATACCTCACTGTCTTTTGAAGCCTCTCCCTCACCATAATTCCCACCATTTTTAATCTGACCTTTTCCTGAGTAGTAGACTTTGAACCCCAAGCCAAGGGACTTTGCTGCACTGCCCGTCCATCTTGTCTGCTGGATACATAGGATGTCCAACCTTCTCCTTATTACCATGCCATCCATTTCCAGTCTTTATCCTGTTAGTGAACCTACCCTGAGTGCAACAATCCTTAGTTTATTTTTATTAGATTGATTGGTTTTACATCCAGCTTTTGCTAAACAGAGCTATCCCAAGTAACCCAAGCTGAGCAACTGGACACTGGATGGCCAGTAGCCTACTGACCTTGGGCTGGGTTTTATGGTGGCACAATACAACAACCAACAGTCCAAATCTCAAAATTCAAGAAAAATACCAAAATATACCATGAGACAGAAACCAAGAACGTATATGAGTGATTTTCTTTAATTCAGTTTCTGGTACCTCGGCCTTTCGCCTTCAAGGAATAACTCACAATACAAAAGAAGCTCCTTTTATATAAAAATGCCACACTGATTGATTAATTAATTAATTCATTACATCAGTCAAACATTTAATCATGTCACACCTTTTAACCCCTAGCTACAGAAACACATGAAATTTCAAAGTGCAATCATTTTAGAAATAAATACAATATATAAATACACTCAAATCCTTATTTTATTAAAGAAAAATACATTCCTAATTATTAATTCAACTTTGATCATCATAAAGTAACATTACAATCCAAATTCATACCCCTGGGGTATAATGTATGAATGTTTAAAATCATCCTATGCTCAAGTTTATTGAGTTCTCTTTTGAAATTTCCTATAGCATTAGTTGGATGTGCCAAAACACTAAAAAATAAACCCTCCATCTGTCCATATGTTGGTGTATTTCTTTTATGGTGGCACACACTGGCCAGTAGGGGCACATACACCCCTACCATGGTTCGCATGGGTCCCTGGTGTAGGTCAGACTACGCCAGGCCCTCAGGCCACTTATCACCAGAAAATACCCATGCCCATTTTTGGCACCCTAACCAAATCATCTAGCGATAATTTTTACACCATCAAGTGGCAAGCACTGATATGGTATACAATCTGTGATCCATGTTCTCATATTTAGAGGATACTGAGCATCACAGCTGATGTCCATAGTGGTTGGTCTATACCACTCTTCCTCCTATAAGCACAATCTAGAGTCTTTTCTGCTGCCCATAATTCCTCTCTATGGTGAATTTGAGGTACAAACACTCAGTATGTTTTTTGTGAGCTGGGAGGAACCCCACAGAGACACAGGTTGAGCATGCAAACTCCATACAACCACTGGACAGAGGTTAGGATTAAACCTATTAGTATTCTTATGAAATATTTGGCGAATTGTACTTGAGGGCCTCACCAGATGTGCAGTAGCAAGCCCCGCCCAAAACCCACCCCCGTGATATGTCATTCATGAATATGCATTTCCTCCGAATGTACAACTGAAGAAAAAGTGCACTGACATGTAATATGACAGTAAATATAACAGTAAACTGTTACCAACATCTGTAATTGACAAATTTTATTGCACTATAATCAGCAAAGAAACGTAACCGTCAAAACACGTCATCAGGCTTTTTACTGTGCAGCATTATAGTTCTCTTTGTCAGAGTCGGAATGCGATGGTTCACTATCCCTATTAATGTCCAAACAGACTCTTTTTGGTGCAGGTGTCAAAGCTGACTCTTCCTCAGTATCATTGGCTGGACCTTTCCTAAGAACAGCTTCCTGGAATTCGCATATGTGATTCAGCAAGTTAACAAATAAAGTAACAAAGTCATTGCCATATCTGCTCCTCCACATAAACTCATCCAGGTAGCTAGGCACCATTATGCGGATGGGTGCCATTCATGCCCTTAAAGTGTTGCTTACAGTTTGCCCACATGTCCTCCACAGCATTAGTGTGTGCACCCATCATAGGATTCACAAAGTTTTGTGAATGATTTACACACAGGTGCTTGTAATGCATACCTGGTATGGCTTCTATTCTCTTGTATGCTGCCCACTCATCAGAAACAATAACAGTGCCTGGCAACACATGTTTCTGTAAAATGGGAAGCAAGGTGGCAGCATCTCTATGGCCTACAAAAGTCAGGTAACCGTTTTTAGATGAGCAGTCATATATGCGAAATACCCATGTGTGCTCCTTTGCCAGGTTTCTGCCACGGTTATACTTGGCACATACCAAGAGGCACTCATCTATTTGCACTTCCTTCCCAGCACCCCCAAGAAGCATGGGGTCCTGCAGAAGTTTCCAGTTGCAGACATCACACAAAAACTGATACCAGTCCACCAAACATTTCACTGAGACCCCTAGGTGTTCAGCAGCTGTTGTCACAGGTAACCTCCGAAGCCAGCAGTAGAGGATTTTCACCAGGGTTGTCAAGAGGCAAATTACTTTTATTGAAAAAGGTTCCTGTCATCAGCCTTCTTCTTCTCCTGCACTTCTTGGCTCTACACCTCCATACATATGTGCCTTTATGAGGTATAAGGGCAGCCTTGCATTCACACTTGTGACAGGTTGTCTCCTCTGCAATGATTTTGAAGGTCTGTAAGAAGGCAATCACATTCAGAATTGAAGAGGTGATTGCCTGAATGAAGGTGTCATTGTATTTGGACATCTTGGATTCTCACCAAACAGTTTTATAGAGCATTAACCTTTTGTTTTGGATGTAGCATGTACATTTCATTTACGTTAATATTATCACATCATGTATGCACGCGCGATACTGTATTAACCGTTTGTGTACATTTAATATTTTCATATCATGTATGCATGAGCAAATTACATATGCAGACCGGGTTGTCACTCAATTTGTGACACGCCCACTTCTGCGCTAAACAAACTGGTGAGGCCCTCAACTACAATACCGCCAAATATTTTAACAAACAAGAGAATCCCTTTAATGCATTGTCTGCCATACTCTGTAAATTATTAAGCATAGATTGCCTTAGTTTGCATATTTAAAAAGTCTCCAATACTGGGGAAGTAGTCGGGGGCATGCACGTGATTGTGAATAAAATAGCTGCTTTTCTAAGTCACTACTGCTTCCCAGGCAGGCTCTTCTTCTTCTTTTTCCCAGTTAGGGGTCACCACAGCAGATCACCTGTCCGCTCATGATTGGCAGTGGAGTTTTATGTTGTCAAGTTGCCAGCCTGGCACCCAACCTTCCACGGAAGGCACACACATGCACACAGCCAATTTAGAGTATCCAATCCACCTACAGCATGTCTTTGGGAGAATACCAGAGCACCTGGAAGAAACCCACGTGACCACAGAGAGGACATGCAGACTCCACACAGATGGAACCCCAGTCAAGGATTGAACCAGAGAACCTCTTGCTGTGAGGTGGCAATGCTAACCGCTGCACCACCACAGCCACCCATTGCTTCCCAGGCAGAATATAAGTGTTTATTTTCTGCAAAATATCCTAACTGTGGCCATTGCTTTAGTTTTTGTTAACTTATCTCCTTCTTAGCCCTGTACATTCTCTGGAGTGCTTAGTAAGGTTGATAGTACCTCAAGTGATTCAATACCAGTCAGACAATCCCACAACCTGTACCATAGTGACATCATAACCAATGGACACATTGACTCCATCGGCTGCTGTTACTCTGATTCTAGATTTGGTCTCCTCATTCTTCTCCACCAAATTTGCAGTCTCTAATCTGACAGCATTAGTGCAGGCAGTCCTACAAGATACTACCCTTCTGAAGGATTCTATTTCTAAGCAAGATGAATGGCTCCAGAATATTTCAGTGACACTAGCTCAACAGCAGCAGGAGCTGGACCATTGGTGTGACCTGATTACTTTGCACTCCACACATCTAATGGACCTACAGTTAAAGGCCTATTAACTGGAAGTCAGGATTAATAATCTTAAAAATAGGAGCTGGAGGAACAATCTGTGAATAATTGTCCTACCAGAAGGTAAAGAGGGGAGCAATCCAGTATATATTATATGAAAACAGCTCACCAAAGCCCTTACATTATCCCATCAACAGATAATTAAGAGAGTGAATAGGGTTACCTCAAAAGCACCTATGCAAACACTCCATAGATGTTTTATTGTATGTTTCTTGGAATATAATGATGTGGACGTGGTAGTGAAAAGAGGGAGAGAATTGGGGAACAATGTTGATAGCAGGCTTTGTAGTACATTTTAAACCTTACCATAGCAGTTCTCTTATCAATAAAAAAAGAGAGAGATGGTACCATTTAAAAGGAAACTTGAGTGACTCTGGCTGTCAATGTGAATTACATTTTCCTGCAACACTAAGGATTACTATAGAGGGCCAACAGACATCTTTTGAGAATCCAGAAGAAGTGAACAGTTTTATTAAAATGTAGATGATTCAGAAAATGGCAGTGAGGTTGTAGGATGAAATATGTGACATGGACACATCAGGGCCTCATGATAAATGGAGACCTAAGAGAGGCCCTTCCACTTTGCCAAATAAACATTCTGCAGAGAAAAAACTTGAGAGAGAGCCATGCCATTCACCAAACCTTTAACCACCTCTTGTGATGTCTAAGAGAAAACCTGGTGTTAAAATTATGCTACTGGTCACTACCCAGAACATGGAACAAAAGGATGACAGCTAGTGTTCTTCTGATCTCATGTTGCAATATTCTGACATGTGGGATCTTCTGCCTCAGGTGACCTGAACGTCCGGCTCCTCTACCAAAACTTAAGCCTGGTTGCTGTCAGCTGCATGGGACATCACATTCAGGGCCATAAACCGTGGGCCATAAATGTGACATCTGCACTCACAGACCTCAGAACTTCTCTGCTGCAGTCAAAAGTCTGCTTACTTGTTCTGCTCTGCACTTTGGAAGACTATACAGATAAGTACCCCATTGGTGAGTCTTCTTTATTTTTGTTATAGGCTTAAGTTGCTTTTGCTCTTTTATTAGCCAATGTCATCTAGGAAGGGAAAATGTAAGTGCGGTCAACAACTTCCACACAAAGATTCTCACGAACTCTGCCTTTTCTGCGTATGCCAGTCCTATGACCATATGACCTGTAATATCTGTCAGTTGTTTGTCTCTAAGACCCCATGCAGTCATCTGGCAGCCCTTAAATTATTTGTAGAGAACCAACATCTTAAACGCTTGGCCCTAGGCATGGATACTGAACCGGCTGTCAATGTGGAGCCACTAAAAAGAAGGCCATGGTTTTAAAGTCTGCTACTACTGTGCCTCTGACATTGAACGTTCCGCCAGCTACCAGTCTAAGGGCTGAGGGACATCCAGAAGAACTGGTAACTTCAATGGGTACCATGTTGGAAGACATCCTAACATCTCCAGTTGGCACATCCGCAGAGGTTTCTGCAATGTCAGCCTCCACCAATGTCAACGGGGAACCGGGCTTGACAGGATGGCTGCCTTTGGTTTCAGAACACGGTTACTTGGCCACAGGCCCAACAACTGACTCTAGGCCCTCAGCTTCTCAAACAATTTCCAAGTCTCTTTCTCGGAAGAGAAAACAAAAAAAACTAGGCATTTGGCTACCCCACTAGAAGACAGCCAGACTAGCAAACTTTCTCCCAGTCCTTGTTCAGGTCTTTATGGCCCTCAGGCCCACAGCCCCACATACTCCATCTCTGCCTTCCCTCAGCCCTAAGCCTACCTCTGCCAGTTCCACCCCCTTCCTCAGACTCAGGAGGAAGTCTCTTCTTCCTCCTCCTCTCATGAGTTGCTCACTTACACTTCTCAGCTGGCCTCTCCCTGGAGTACTGTTCTTCAGATGAAGACTCTTTGGAAGGAGACTCGTCACCTGAAGATATCACCTTTGGGGAGACTATCTCCAAAATGAGAGAATTCTTCAATTGGGATGCCACACAAATGACTGCGGTACAAAAAATATGCTTTGAGCTCCTCCAGATGGAGTCTCCCTCTCCCTCTGCTAGTCCCCCTGTGATTCCAGCTTACCTGGATGCCTTTGCTTCTGCTTCCAGGAACCCAGAATCCCAGCCACCAGCCCCTAGAAGGCCAGATAGGTACCATAAAGTCCCTGATAATCAAAAGTACCTCATCAAGCCACCCATGGCAGACCCTGCTGTCATTGCAGTGGCACCAGGGAAACAATCCAGGTAGATTAATTTCTCTTCCCTGCTGCCATCAGACAAAGACAGTAAAGTGATGGACAGACTGGGAAAAAAGACCTGTACTTCCTCTACCCTGGCCTTTAGGGCCATTAATTACCAGACACACAAGTATGCTCTAGATCTAGTCTCCCAGGCAACTACATTACTCTTAAATGCCTGACTCCCCTACAAAGCCTCAGGTTGCTTCTAAGCTTTCCTTTGCAGCACAGGTAGCCAGGCATTCTACCAAATGCAGCTACAATGCTGCTGAAGCCTCAGCCAGATCATCCGCTTCTGCTTCTGTATTATGCAGGTACTCCTGGCTCAGACTTCAACCCCTCCCTGATGACTTCAAGAATAATATCCTGGATGCTCCCTTGGACAATAAGTTCCTCTTTGGCAAGCAATCTGCTGAATTATTCAAAAGATTGCAGGAAAAAATCAAGTAACTGCAGGACCTGAATCGTTTATTGGTTTCCACATTTTTACAAAATTCTACAGGAACTACCCTGCCAAACCCAGCTTTGTTAGGAGGGCAACTGCTCCTTCCACTTCTTCCTCAAAACACAGGAAAGGGGCTAGCAAACCCTCATCCCCTAGGACTACCTCCTCCCAATCTACCCCCAGGCAGTCCTTTCCAGGCAGACCAAACAATGTGTGACTGCCTACATCTCCTCCACCTTCTCCCCCTTTCTACCCACCTCCTCACTGTCTCTCCCTATGGAAACATATTACCTTAGACCAATGGTTCTTATCAATAGTGGAAAAAAGGTACTTTATGACCTGGCAGGAGAAACCTGTACCAAAAGGCATACCCCTCCCTCTAAAAACTCAGATACACCTGATTCCCTAGATCATTGAGGATTTACCATCACAGGGGCACCATAGAGGGGGTTCTAACAGGGCAAGAGGGTCAAGGGTTTTACTCCAGGATCTTCTTGGTCACAAAAAAGGAGGGTCCTTGGAGGCCTATACTGGACCTGTCCCTGTTAAACCCCTCCCTGCATATACCTTCTTTCTGCATGCTATCCCGTGAAACCCATTCTTCCACTGTTGACACCTGGTGCCTTCATGGCCATTTAGACTTGAAGGAGGCATACCTCCATATCCCCATCCACCAAGACTTCAGGAGATTTCTTCACTTTGCGGTGCCATCCTTGCACTATCAAATTACTGTCTTGCCCTTTGGTTTGTCTACAGCACTAAGGGTCTTCACAAAGTGTCTAGCTCCAGCAGTGGCCTACTGCCGAACAAAGGGCATACAGATTTACCCTTACCTGGATGACTTTCTCATCCTAACAGAACAGCCAAGTACTCTTCAGGCACACCTGCAATTCACAATGTCTCTCCTAAGAAGTCTGGGGTTTACTCTCAACCTACCGAAGTCCCCCCTCACTCCATCCCAAAACCAGCTCTTCTTGGGCTGAAGAATAAGGACAGATTTGATGAAGGCTTTCCTCCCACAAGACAAGGTCACATCTCTGACCAGCTTCTTTCAAGACCTTCTTCTAGTCACCCACATCTCTGCCAAGGAATTTCCCCATCTTCTGGGCTTCAAAGCAGCTACTCTTCCCATGCTACCCCACCAGACTGCACATGAGGAAGTTCCAGTGGTACTTGAAAAATGTCTGGTCCCAACACAGTCACCCCTTGGATTTTCAGGTGCCCTTCCTGCCCTGCCTGAAGAAAGAGTTGGGCTGGTGGATCCAGCAAATAGGCCAGAACCCAAGCCTCCCTCTACAGCCCATCAAGCCAGTCCAATTCATGCACACAGATGCCTTGCATCAGGGATGGGGGGGGCACTATGAACAGTCTCAGGGTGCAGGCTCAATGGGAGCCCTCCCTCCAGAAAAAAACATATCAGTGTGAGGGAAATGACTGCTTTCCTTCTAGCTCTAAAGACCAGACATTCCTCCCGCTCATACAGCCTGGTCCCCTTCAAGTTTTCACAGACAACACCACAGTGATGTGGTACATCAACAAGTGGAGGGGGGGCAGATCCTACTTACTCTGCAGGCTAGCAATACAGGCATGGGAGTTGGCCACTCAGTACAATGTAACACTGCAGGTGGTCTACATCCCATCACAAGACAATCATTGGGCAGATGCCCTCAGCAGATCATTCTCTCAACATCACGAATGGATGTTACACAGGGATGTTTTCTTAGACATTGTCCACCAATGGGGCACCCCACAGATAGATCTGTTTGTCTCTCCTCAGAACAGACAACTAGAGCTAGTCTGCTCCAGGATCTCCTCGTCAATAATATGGAAAGTGGATGCCTTTTCAATCTCTTGGAAGGGGCTGTCCCTCTATACCCCCACTTCCCGCTCATCCAGAAAATCCTGCTGAAAATTCAATGGGACAAACCAAAAATCTTGCTGGTGACCCCCTATTGGCCAAGGTATTATTGGTTCCTCCTTCTTCTATCTCTAGCTAAGGGCAATCACCACAAGTTTCCTCTCAAGGTGGACCTGCTCACACAACAGAAAGGATCCCTCATCCATCCTTATCTGAAAACCCTCAGCTTAACCCTGTGGGTGATAAACGTATGATCCCTTTCAGACACCTTTACTCTGAGGACATGCTATCTGTCCTGCAGGAGGCCAGGAAACCTACTACTAGGAGAGCCTACTTATTAAAATGGAAAAGGTACTCCAGCTGGTGTCTTCAAAGGCAATTAGACCCCTTCCAAGCAGATGTTCCTCTACTTCTAGCCTAAGTGTGTGAGCTCCTAAAATCAGAAATGTCATACTCTTCAGTGAAAGTCAATTTGTCAGCCATTTCAGTCTGCTTGCCCATTGATCCACCCGTTTTATCAAGATTAGGGGTGAAACTTTTTCTTAAGGGGGTTCTCCACATCAGACCACCAAAGAAACCTATCCCTCCTCCATGGGACTTGAAGTTTCTTCTGGAGAAACTTACCACTGCCCCTTTTGAACCTGCAGCTTCTGCCACCTTAAAGATGTGTGCCTGGAAGATTATCTTGTTAGTAGTCATCACGTCAGCTAGAAGAGTCTCTGAGCTGCAAGCACTCATAGCTACTTCACCCTAGACTATCTTTCACAAGGGCAGGGTTTCTCTTCGTACTAACCCCTTATTCATGCCCAAAGTGGTCAATGAACTGTCCCTCAAACAATCTATCCATTTGTCCACCTTCTTCCCCTCGCCACAGAATGACATTGAGAGAGTCCTCTATTCCCTTGATGTTCACAGGCCACTGAGGTTTTATCTGGACAAGAACAAGGACATTAAGTAGTCCAACCAACTCTTTGTATCATTTCATCCCAGGGCCCTGGGTAAAGCTGTATCCAAACAGAGAATATCCTCCTGGATATGCAAAACTATAAACTTTTGTTACTCCTTCCATGGCAGAGAGTTACCCTATGCTGTTAAATCACACTCCACTAGAGCAGTGGCCTCTTCAGGGGCCTTTCTGAAATGCCTGGATACAGCCACTATCTTAGAGGCAGCCATATGGTCCTCTGCACACTTTCACCAAGCACTGTAAATTGGATAACATCTCCAGAGCCGGGGCAGGATTTTCAAAGGACATCCTTCACAGATTCCTGGAGACTGCTACCTCATCCTCCACCCTTTGCTCTGCTTGAGCTGTGGTGCTCTCCCACATGTGAGAATACTGCAACATGAGAATGGCAGGACATAGATTAGTTGTGTAAAATCTTACCATAATATTACCAAAATCTTATCATAGGTTCTTGACCCAGAGACTCCCCATACTCTGGAATAGACTGCCCATACATGTCAAGCAGAGCACCTCCTTGGCCCTCTTCAAAAGGAACCTTGACGACTGGATGGGAGATAGGAAATTCACCCCATGGATCACATCAGTCACCCTGCTAGACAGGTGTCCAGGGAAGTAAATATTGTGGGAAGAAATATCCAGGGAATTGTTATTGCTAGGCTTGGATGGGCCCGAGGACTGATAGCCCAGTACCAACCTATGAACCTATGAACCTATAACCATAGATGCCCTTCTCTTCCATGTTGCAGTATTCCTTCCCTCCCTCCTATCCTCCTAAAGGACCTTTCCCTGTCTAGATTACATCCTTACTGTATCCTCAGACTATTGTCTCACTGAACAGCCAGTTCTGAGGTCTGTGTGTGCAGACATTACATTTATGGCCCATGGTTTATGGCCCTGTGTGTGACATCCCATGCAGCTGACAGCAACTAGGCTTAAGCTTTGGTAGAGAAGCCAGATGTTTGGGTCGCCTGAGGTGGAGGATCCCACAGTGAGAATACTGCAATATGGAAGAAAAGGACATCTATGGTTATGTTAAGATTTTACAGAACTTATCTTTAGTTTGTGACACCTGATCCCATCCCCATGGATTAAAGTCTTCTATTCTGGAACATTACTTTTATTTTGTTTATTTTAGTCTAACTAGGGACCGTTGCCTGCATTGTGTCATTCACTGTATGTGTTCTGTTCCTGCTCTTTCAAGTCCACCTATTCTGTATATAAGCATCATGTGGGTTCAGAATCTATGGATGTGCAAGTCAGTTTGTGTGATCTGATGGGTTGTATGGACTAGCACTTGTTTTCCCTTTCACTTTTTTTTTTGTTTCTTGCACCTCTTTTGGCTGTAGTTATAGACCAGTTTCATTTGATGCAGTTAGTTTCATAAAATATAAAATGCATGATAGTCCCAGGGAAGGGGCTGGTGTTGCAACAAGTGTGTGTGTGTGTGTGTGTGTGTGTGTGTGTGTGTGTGTGTGTGTGTGTGTGTGTGTGTGTGTGTGTGTGTGTGTGTAGGGGTTCTAGCCAGGGCCGTGGTTACTGCCTTTTGTTCGGATAACAAAGCTGTGTGTAGATCCTTAGGTTTAATTCTTTTTTTTGTTAACACAATGATAGCTGTATGCTCCATTTGAATTCCAACTTTGTTGCACTTTTTTTAGTAATGCATGTAAAACTGTTAATATTGATGCTACCCAGTGTTCTTTGGGCACACTGTCACCTTATACAGAACCAATAATCCACAAGCTATTTGTCTATGTCTCTTCTCTGGGAAAGCAAGTGCCACTTGTGGTCTTCCTACAAGAAACCAAGCTGAAAAATATAGGGGTGAGTCAAGTTGTGCACAGTCTACTAAAAGAGGGGCCCTTACTTTAATAAGCCAATCTCCATGATGGATAGTTTTGACTAAGTTTAAGGACTGGGAAGGCAGATGGTTGGTCCTCAAGATTGGATCGGGTAAAGGATCCATGTTAGTAGTCAACTTCTATGGCCTAAAAAAGATATTTGGGAATCCTTTAACCAATTGGTTAAGGTGATAGAATAAAATCTGTAAAGGGTGTTGTACAATTTTCATGAGGAGGATTTTAATATTGCACTCAATCGGCAACGGGATAGAATCTCTGAAGGTAAGCTAAAGCTTCCATGGTTAACACATGCAGTGAACAAACTTCAGGGATTTTGCTCTAGCTGATCCTTGGAAACCTATGCATCCAGAGACACAGGGCTATACATGTCTAGCCCAAGGTAGGCTGTCCCAGCCATTTAGACTACATTTTTGTCGATGCATTTAGTATGGATGGGATTCTTTCCTGTGAGCACTTTATAACTCCCTCTGTGATCTGGGAGTGGGACTCCCTATGCCCTGCAAGATTTGTAGGTTGGACCCTTTATTACTAAAGGATCAAAGTACTCAAAAATATTGGTGAGACAGGTTAGGGAGTTTGTGGATCATCTTTCTACATATGCACAGGAAATATGTCAACACTGGGAGGAATTTACCTGTTTTGTTAACAAGACAGAACAGAAGTTGGGAAGAGAGAGGAGATTAGATTGACTTAAACAAATAGAAGAGTTAGTGACTACCTTGGGAGAGAAGGAAGATCAATATAAGCAGTAAAGGTGTAGTGTAGAAAAGACTTTAGGGTCATCCGGCTAATGGTTGAGTCAGACAGGTGGGAAAGATGGAATGCACAGGTCTAGGCTAAAAACATAATCTGACTAAATTTCCTGCTCAATGACTGAAGGAGAGAAGGGAATGCTAAATTACTGCAATACGCGATAGCATAGGGATACTTCAACAAAATATTTTTAGTATTAATGAGATAATGACAGCAACTTATAAGGCCTTATACTCTGCAAATACTCAGTCTATTAGGATTCAGAAGTAAGCATTCCCTCATAGTATTGCTCTCCCATGGGGTCAGAGCCGGATTTGGAAACCCTGATCGACCTATTATGGAAGAAGTAGTATCAATACCCATGACATCTCTTCACAGAGATAAGGACCTAGGGCCAGGCAGCACCCCTGCAGATGGTGGTATACTGTGCTCTGATGTATTGGTTAATATACTGTGGAAGTTATTGTAAGAGGTACAGACAATGGGAATCTTTTGAGCTTCATTGTGATTACCCTAAATTGTTTTCCTGTCCAAGAAGGAGCAAGACCCTCAATCCCTCTAAGGTTACCATCTGGTCTCCCTTCTCCTTCCCAGACCAGGTAAAACTTTATGCAGAGATGTTAGCAAGTAGGTTGGAGACACTTTTGCCTCATTTGATTCATCCCCTCTCAACAAGTGTTTACTAAAGGCAGTCAGAGAGGGCCAAGAGTTACTGTAGCTATGGATGAATAAGCTAAAGTTTAATAAATACAGGACACAACTTTTGGAGCTTTTATTTTGGATTTTCAAAAGGCATTTGATTCATAGGTTCATAGATTCATAGGTAGGTACTAGGCTATTAGCTCTAGGGCCTATATAAGCCTAGCCAAATGGTACCCTCGCATTTGTCACCCAAGAAAATTATTTTCCTGTGCCCCTGTCAAGCAGAGCCACAGAAGTGATCCCCGGGGTGAATTTCCTATCTCCCATCCAATCATCAAGATTTTTCTTGAAGAGTGCTAATGAGTAGCTTTGTTTGATATAGATAGGTAGTTTGTTCCAGAGTATGGGAAGTCTCTGGGACAGGAATCTATCCCTCCAGCATGTTCTGTTTATTGTGGTGACAAGGTTTAGGTCCCTAGAGCGTGTAGCTCAGAGGGATTGCGATTTCTTTAAGTGGAGCATGTCCAACAGCTCTGGGTTTGACATAGCTTTGTATGTTAGGCAGAGATCGTCTCTGATTAGGTGAAATGTGACAGTGTAAAGCATGTTTTTTCTGAGATGGTCTGCGTAGGGCATCTGTTTGAGGCCAGTAATCCTCTTTGTGAGGTATTTCTGTGGCCTTTCCAGTTGTTGTAGAAGTCTTGTGAGGTACATACCAAAAGGGGCGTTGTACTCTATAATGGGTCTAATGAGTGATGAGTTGAGGGGAACAATGACCTCTTTTTACCTGGATGAGAAACCTTTTGTGATGAGGTGTGCCGTGTAGAAGGATTTCCTGACTACTGTGGCGATGTGATTATCAAAGGAGAGACTACTGTCCTCCTGTGTCCCGAGGTCTCTTATCACACTTTCAGTGTTAAGTAGACAATCGCCTATGTGGTAGTTCATGGGTACAGAGTTTTTACCAAAGGGAATGACAATACACTTTTTGGCATTGAGCTTAAGGCCATGGCTTTGACACCAGGCATCTGTCTCAGTGAGGCCCTTTTGTAGGATGTCCACATCATTAGGAGTTTTGATTATGGCTCCTAGTTTGCAGTCATCTGCGAACTTTGTTAGCCAAAGACCTTCTGTGCTAGCCTGTACTTCAGAGAAGTAGATACCAAACAGGAGATGACCCAGGACTGAACCCTGTGGTACTCCACTTGTCACTGGTCTGAAGTTGGATTTAGAGTCTGCTACTTTCACAGTGTGGGTTCTGTCAGTGAGCCAGTTGGCAACCCATCTTGTGACATAGGGATTTATACGTAGTTTCATAAGTTTATCTATAATTCCAGAGTGGGGGATGGTGTCAAAAGCCTTGGCGAGATCTAGATAGGCTGTGTGAACCACCTTACCCTCATCTATGACTTTGTTGACCACTTCAAAGAAGTCTATCAGGTTTAGGAGATATAATCTGCCTTTTACAAACCTGAACTGGGTAGGGTCCAGAGTTTGGAGATTACCAATGTCATTATTTATAAGTTCCATTGATGATACATAGCATATCCTTGCAGACCAGGCTCATCAGGCTGATGGGGCAGTAGTTCCCAGAGTCCGTGGTGGCTCCTCCTTTGTGGAGTGTGATAACCATTGCTGTGCGACATTCATTTGAAAATTTCTTTGGCAGGCTAGGGAGGTTTCAGGCATTCAGAGCATATTTCTGGAATGTTGTAAGATTTTGTATATTAGGCTTTCAGATCAAATTGTTGTGAAATAATTTGCTCCCTCTCCCTGTGTTTTGCAATGTGGGACTTGTCAGGGTTAACCACTTTCTCCCCTGTTGTTTGTGCAAGCCAGTGAGACTTTGGCCATCTGTTTGCACTCACCACCACAAGGAGGGCAGCATCATTATCAATATCTCAATTACATATTCCTCTTTGTGGTCTGCAGATAATGGGGTGACTCGGCTGAGAGATTAGTGAGGTATTTGAATTGCCTAAAATTTTGTGTACCCTAGAGGATTTGGTGCATATTTCAGGTCATATGCTTAACCAACACAAACCCTCCTTCTTTTTTCTTAAAGGACAGCAATGGGATTCCATTATTAAATGCTCAACATCTCTGTCCTTTTTCTCCCTATTTACAGTCCCTGCTATGAATAAACAACAACAGAGCATTTAAAATATTTTAAATTGACTGTTTCTCTTCACTAGAATAGTGCCTTACATAGGATACATAGAGGCAGATTAAACAATCAGAAATACTTCAAGATGCCAGACCCTATGTGGTCAGACTCAGAAATTACATATAAAAATATTTAAAAACCTGTGTTAATAGTCCCAGAGTGGTATTAAAATGTAGGAAACACCAAACTATGAAGAGATAAACATGTTTTTTTTGAGTATGTGGGTATGGTTCTCCTTTAATGAAAGGGCCAATGTGCAAAGTTCCTTCATAAGGGAAAAAAACATTGTGATGGTATGTTCATGTACCTACATGGGAATCCAACTTTCTAGAAACATCTGGTACATTCCAAACCTAAATTTTCAGCCTTTATTGCATACTAAAAGGAATACCATACTTAAATGGAAGAGGATCTGTCTACCTTTTTGAAGTAAGATATGTCTTTTCCCCAAATTCTCTTTTTTTGCTAGGCACCTTCCCTTTATTGACAAAATCCGCTATCCTTAAAAATTTCAAAAAAATGTCTTTTTCTTTTAATAGGACAACAAAAACTTAAGGTGCTGCATAAAAGGCTTATGGGTTCTGTGTGTGTGTGTGTGTGTGTGTGTGTGTGTGTGTGTGTGTGTGTGTGTGTGTGTGTGTGTGTGTGTGTGTGTGTGTGTGTGTGTGTGGTGATGGGAGGTATCTGCACTTAAAATGTAAGATATAAGGAGATTTACTGGGGGGCATCTATTTTTTAAACATTGATGGCTTGAGCACAACCCTCCCCTACTTGGTTACTGGCAGAAACACAGGTGATTTTGCAAAAAAATTTGTATTCTGGTCTAGGATGGGTGAAAAAAGATCTGGGACCAGGGGAAAAGGATATCTGTGACATACAAGAGGTATTTGGACAAGATGAAAGGCATTATCTTTGTTCCTCGGAAAGGATGTGGGACAATACACTATATCTAACTTTATTTTTTTTTCATTTATTTATTTAACATTTGTTGACCAGGAAACTGACTAGGAAAGAACCTATTTTCAGCAGAAGCCAGGGGATAAATGCTCCATATGCATATCTTTGGAGTGTTGGAGGAAACCGGAGCACCTGGAGGAAACCCACATGAATGCAAGAAAGACATGCAGACTTAACACAGAAGGCATCCCAGCCAAGAATCATAGGTTCATAGGTTCATAGGTTCATACTAGGCTATCTGCCCGAGGGCATTTACAAGCCTAGCCCATCGTTTTGTGGCTTACGCCACCCCTTTAGTATGGGGAACTATACCCATTATTTTGCTGTGCCTCTGTCGAGCAGTGACACTGAGGTTATCCCTGGGGTATATCTGTGATCTCCCATCCATTGGTCAAGATTTCTCTTGAACAAGGCCAGCGAGGTGCTCTGCCTCACATGTACAGGGATTTTGTTCCACAGCATAGGGAGTCTTTGGGTGATGAATCTATCCCTCCAGCACATCCTATTAATAGCCATGTCAAGGTTTAAGTCTCTCGCCCTTGTGGCTCTGATGGATCTAGATTTTTTGAGGTGAAGCATATTCATCAAATCTGGGTTTGACATGGCCTTGTATGTTAGGCAAAGGTCACCTCTGAGCAAGCGGTGGCGACTGAATAGAGCTGGAGTTCTTTCAGTCGGGCAGCATAGGACAGATTTTTGAGACCCTTTATCCTTTTGGTGAGGAACTTTTGTGGCCTCTCCAGCTGCTGCAAGTGTCGGGTCAGATACATTCCGAATGGGGCATTGTACTCAATCATTGGTCTGATGAGTGATGAGTAAAGGGAGACTATGACCTCCCTTGATCTAGATGAGAATCCCTTCATGATAAGGTGGGCAATGTAGAAGGTCTTCCTAACTACTTTAGCTACATGGGTGTCGAATGACAGACTACTATCAACCTGGGTCCCCAGGTCCCTGATAACTTCTTCTGTGCTCAGTGGATTGCCACCTATTTGGTAGCTAGGGGTAACCTTGTTTTTCCGAAGGGTATGACTATGCATTTTTGGCATTTAACTTTAGGCCGTGGCTCTGGCACCAGTTATCCGTTTCTGTGAGACCCTTCTGAAGGATATCTGTATCAGATGTGTTTTCTACTATGGCCCAGTTTGCAGTCATCTGCAAACTTTGTCAGCCATAACCCTCCTGTGTTTGCTTGTACTTGGAAAAGTAGATGCCAAACAAGAGTGGGCCCAGGACTGAGCCCTGTGGGACACCACTTGTGACAGGCTTTGAGTCTGACATGGCGCCAGCAACTCTGACCCTGTGGGTTCTGTCACTCAGCCAGTTTGCAACCCATCTTGTGATGTATGGGTTGACATTTAAGCTGATGAGTTTTTCAATGATACCCGAGTGGGGTATTGTATCGAAGGGCTTAGCCAGATCGAGGTAGGCTGTATGGACTGCCTTTCCTCATCAATGGCTTTGGTGACTGTTTGAAAAAGTCAACCAAGTTTAAAAGGCATGATCTGCCTTTGACAAAGCCAAACTGGGTTGGATCCAAAGTCTGCAAATTCCTATGTCTTTATTTATGAGGTCCATTATGATCCTCTCCATGGCTTTGCAGATAAGGCTTGTCAAGCTAATGGGCGGTAATTTCCAGGGTCGGTGGAGGCACCGCCTTTGTGAAGTGGTACCACAGTTGCAGTGCGCCACTCCTGGGTGCGTATCCAGAGGTAAGACTTTGATTAAACAGCTGTCCTAGCTGTGGGTTTAATTCCTCATTGAGTTCATGGAGCACACAGCCGGGGACACCATCAGGTCCCATGGATGCTGTGTTTTTGCTTTGGAGAGAGCAGTTCTCACTTGGGCGCTGGAGATGTTTGGGGGCTGCAATCATTTGGTATAGATATCTCTCCTTTTGGGGAGGGGAGAAGTTTGCACTGAACCTGTCAGCCAGTATGTTGGCAATGTCTGTAGGATCAGTAATCTTCACATCATTTTGAACTAGCTCTGAGCATATCTGGGAGTTTCCTCCCAGGTTTCTAACATAGCTAAAGAAGGCCTTATGATTGTCTTTTGAGTCTTTAGCTATTTTTCTCTCGAAATTTGCTTTGGATGATTTTATGAGAGCTCTTAGTTTTTACTTATAGTGATCAAGGGTGTCTTACCTTTTAAGGATTTTGCTCTATCTTGTAGTAGCTTCCTCCTTTTGTTGTAGAGTTTGTTTATGGCTGGGGTCCACCAGACTGGACGCTTGCCTTTGGTACAAAGAGTCTTTGTTTTGCTTGGGATTGCCTTATCCATGCAGTCCTGCAGGTGCTGGTAGAAGGCATTTGTAAGTGATTCAGCGGCTTGAGTACTGTTTTCCGCCGGCTTGGGGGCCTTAAAGGAGACCACACTAGTCTTTAGAAGTGTGAAGTCGGCTTTTGAGAAGTTCTTTACTGTGGTCTTTTTTATTTCAGGTGGGGGTGGGATGAGGACCTCCAGCGAGATTAGTTTGTGGTCTGATCTCACCAGTGAGGGGTACACCTCCGGTGTTGAACATTGTGCTCCCATGTTCGTGATGATGAGATCAAGTATGTTATCTCCTCTTGTGAGGATGGTGACTAGTTGTTCCATGGCATTTGAGTTTATGAATTCCAGGAACTTTTGGGCTAGGGTGTTTGGGCTTGAGTAGTGTTCCCAGTCTATATTAGGGTAATTGAAGTCACCTAGTATGATGGTGTTTGGTGATACATTTATCCCCTCTAGTGTTTTCAGGAAGGCCATGTGAGGTTCCTGAGTTTGTGAGGGTGGCCTGTAACATGCTACAATTTGCAGAGCAGTCTTGCCTATGGTTAATTGCACCTGGATGGTCTCCGATGCATTGTGTGTTGCCACCAGTCTTGAGGTGTGGGTGTCCTTGATGAATATGGATACCCCCCCTCCTTTCTTGGTATTGTCCGGATTTTGGGGCGGGCATGATATGAGGTAAAACCTGATAGCGTCGGGGTGCTCTCAGGAGCTTTGAACCAGGTTTCTGTCACAGCACAGACATTGATGTTCTCCATACTGAGAAGGGCCTCGAGTGCGTGCATTTTGAGATTTAGACTTCTGGCATTGAGCAGCATTACCCTTAGTTTTTTCCTCTTTTGTGTTCTAGGGTGGTAGGTTTAGAATTTGAGCCTTGCCTAAAAAAGGCACTATGGGGGTGGCAAGAGCCTTTGCCAATATCCGGAATCTCAGGGGTGACAGGTGCAAGCCGTCCCTTGCGAAGCAGCGTGGCTTGTCCAGCATGTCATCCCAGGCAGACAGACACTGGATCCCCTTTGAATGACACCAGTGTTTAAGCCAATTGTTAAAGCTGATCATCTTATCTCTGTATTGTGGCATCATTCTTGGTGAAGGTAGGATACTGCTCAAGGTCAGGGTCATACCTGCCTGGGCTACATAATCAGAGAGCTCCTCAATGTCTCTTTTCATGTAGTCCAAGGAGGTACATCTCAGGTCGTTTACACCAGCGTGGACAATGACTGAGTCATATTTGTACCTGCTGTTGAGAGACCTGAGTGCTTGCGTTATGTGGCGGATTCTAGCGCCCGACAGGCAGCTTACTGTGACCTTCTCCTTACTCAGTCTGGTGAGCGTCGTCAGTGTGTCTGACTATGGAGTCACCAATGACTAGTGTGTCTGGCATTGTGTTTGGCCTTAAGGGCTGTGACTGTTTGACACTCTGACTGTGAGGTCTATGTGTTGCAGGTGTTGTGTTCTGAGGTGGTGGTTGTTTGGGTGTCTGCTTTGGTGGCCTCTGCTGTTTTGGTAGATTTTTGATCAGAGCCTCCGAGTATGTCTTTGTGTGTTTATGTGTATGATTTGAGGTTGTAATGGTACTATGTGAGACTGGGTCTATAGTGTGTGTGGTAACCTTCTCCTCCTGACTGGTCTTGCCAGTCCTATGTTGAGAGAGCTCAGCCTCCAGTTTGGCCGTATAGTTGCATCTCTCGCATGTATTTGTGTTTTGTGGGAGGAGGAGAGGGTTGTCTGTGTACATGAGGCAATTGTAACATTGCCTCAATATTCCCAGGTTAACCAGCTGAGCAGGAGAGGACACTAGCAACTGATCCCTCGACATGCTAGAAGGAATAGACAAAAAAAACTTTAAAAAAGATTCCGGGGGACGTGGGTGACCGAGAAATGGGGGATTGGAGAACCTCTTGCTGTGAGGTGGCAATGTTAACTGTTGCGCCACTGCAATTTATTTTTACTTATTTATTTATTTATTTATTTTAATTGAGCAGAAATCAATCTTTGGGCAATGTTGGATCAAGCTAAGGATAATTTTTTGACAAGCCACATATGTATCTGATGCACTGTTTTGTTTTCTGTCTTTTAAGGACTGCACATAAACATACAAAGAGGAGGGTGTTAAATTTTATCAGAACCTACAAGTAAGGTTACTGCATCATTCCTTGACAGTCAAATCTGCCTTATGGCTGGTGCAGGAACCTTTCTTCACCAGTCCTTACACCCCTACATACAATTTCCTTTTGGAGTGGGCATACCAACAGCCTGATCCCTTTCGGGACAGATGGGCATCTGCCTTGCATATTGACATTGCGGAACCATAGCAGGCTTCTATTCTGGGGGCCTGGAAAATTTTTGAGAATGCTCTTCATTTAGCCATCACAAACTATAAGTTGACATATCAGTAGAATCATTCCCTGGATAGAGTTTGTAGAAGGCAGGGTTCCCTAAACATTTTTCATTGGAGATGTGGCAAATGAGGAGCTGATTATGCTCACATGGTCTGGTACTGCTTGGAAAGCTGAACATTATGAGGAATAGTACAGATGCAGCCTTGAGACCATTGAGAATACACTCGCCCTCCTTAGAACTACCTGGCTTCAGGTTATTGGTCTTATATACCCTGTTTTAGAGACTTTCTAAGACACAGTTCCATTGGCTTAGGAGTGTGACTGTCATAATGGCAGCTATTCTTTACAAATATTGGAAATTAATGCCAAAGGATGTGAAGCATTACTTTGTTATTTATAATGAACAATGATTTTGGCCGACATACAAGAGAGAGATGCAGAGAAAAGAATTGCAAGAGTACTGGTCTGCCTTTTAGTTCTACCTAAACTGATAATATGACAATGCTAATATAACCTGTTTGGCAATTTTATTGGGGTTGTGGAAGCACTATTTGATGATTCTTTTTTTTTTCTTCATGCTTTAGTTTTTCATGTAGCCTATTTCTATGCTTTATACTTGTCTGTCTGTTATAGTTTCAGCTACCCAGAGATTCACTTTATTGTACTGTTTGTATTAATTTTGCTTGATGTAGTAATTCATATGGACAATCGTCAAAAGCTGTTTTTGTAGTTTTTAGGTTATAATCAAGTTGTTTTTTATGCTTAATAAGTTCACTATGCCCGTAACAATTTATGCTTGATACAAATTATGTAATGCAATAGAGTGATCTTCATAATACCTCTTGTGCTTTTTATGCAACATTTTCTTTTCTTGGTTTTCTTTATTTTGCATATAGACAGAGGTAATTAACAGCATATTATGCCTTATTTTGTAGTACTTTTAAGATGTGCTTTGATGTCTTAATGGTTATATTTTGTATATATTTTGATGTTTCAGCTATATTCTGTAATAAACATTGTTAAAAAATCTCCTATAAGTAAGATATACTTGAATAATATGTAATCCAATGATAATAACAATTGAACCAGTATATCAGTGTGTTTGTTATCCATTTAATTGTAGTTCAAAGGTTAATAACTGAAGTGAATGAGCTGAAAAATACTGTAAAAAACTGTTTCAGACTAGAAAAATGCAGAGATGATATATTTAAAATTAATTGTCATTTTGATGACATTTTGTATATAAATATTTATGATCCATAATGTGTTATTATTAGGTCCAGGGTTTTATTTATTTTAAGTTTCATTATGTCAAGCTTCCACATATTTCTATCCATTTTGCCAAGCATAATGTGGAAAATTCAGAGATGTTACCTCAAGGTGAACACACATTACATACCTCACAGCAACTATTTTGTATTACAAGATAACCCTACTACAGTGCTTTAGAGAGATATGCAGTACCATAGTCAGTTGTCTCCACATCTATGCTAGATGCTAATGAGGCATTCTGGGGAGAGGCATATGCTAATTAACCATGTGTTCTCCCCTGGAACTGTGGTAAAGCATTTATGCTGCAGAATTCAGCAGTGAAAAATTAACATGGCCACTCTTGACTCCTTAAGTTAATGGACATGGCTAAAAGCTTGTGTTCACACATCATGGTACAGGTAAGGGATGGGGAATCAGGCAGTCAGGTAGTGTTAGAGTGTGTGTGTGTGTGTGTGTGTGTGTGTGTGTGTGTGTGTGTGTGTGTGTGTGTGTGAGTGTGTGTGTGTGTGTGTGTGTGTGTGTGTGTGTGTGTGTGTGTGTGTGTGTGTCTGTGTGTGTGTGTGTGTGTGTGTGTGTGTGTGTGTGTGTGTGTGTGTGTGTGTGTGTGTGTGCGTGTGTGCGTGTGTGTGTGTGTGTGTGTGTGTGTGTGTGTGTGTGTGTGTGTGTTTGTATGCGTGTCTGTGTGTATAGGTTCATAGGTTCATAGGTAAGTACTAGGCTAATGGCCCTGGAGCCAGTACAAGCCTAGTCCAATAATGTTCCCAGTCATCTGGCTTACCAGACATTAGTTCCCTGTGCCCCTATCTAGCAATGCGATTGAAGTGATCCCCAGGGTGAATTTCCTATTTTCCATCCATGCATCAAGATTTCTCTTGAAGAGGGCCAGTGAGGTGAAGCTTGACGTGAATGGGGAGTTTATTCCAGAATATTAGAAGTCTCGGGGTTAGGAACCTATCCTTCCAGCAGGTTCTGTTTAATGTGGTGATAAGGTTGAGAGGAGAGATTGCTATCTACCTATGTCCCTAGATCCCTTATAACACATTCAGAGTTAAGTGGGTTCCCTTCAATATGGTAGTTTGTGGGCACCATGTTTTTCCAGAAGGGAATGACGATGCATGTTTTTGGTGTTGAGCCTAAGGCCATGGTTTTGGCACCAGTCGTTGGTTTCCAATAGGTCTTTTTGTAGGATGTCCACATCAGTTTGAGAATCAATAATAGCTCCAAATTTGTAATCATCCATGAATTTGGTTAACCAGAGTCCCTTGGTGTTGGCTTGAACTTCAGAGAAGTAGATACCAAACAGGAGAGGACCCAGAACTGATCCCTGTGGGACTCCACTTGTAACTGCCCAGTAGTCAGATTTGGAGTCAGCTACTTTCACCATGTGGGTTCTGTCAGTGAGCCAGTTGGCAACCCATCTAGTGATGTATGGGTTAATGCCCAGATTAGTGAGCCTATCAATGATTCCAGAGTGTGGGATGGTGTCAAAGGCTTTGGCTAGATTGAGGTAGGCTGTGTGGACAGCCTTGCCTTCATACACTGCTCTGGTGACAGCTTCGAAGAGTCTATCAGATTGAGCAGACAGGATATGCCTTTCACAAACCCAAACTGTGTGGGGTCCAGGGTTTGACGTTTCCCTATATCCTTATTTATAAGATCTGTAATAATACGTTCCATAGCCTTACAGATTAGGCTCATCAAACTGATGGGGCGATAGTTCCCAGGGTCAGTAGTCACACCCCCTTTGTGGAGTGGGATGGCTGTAGTAGTACGCCATTCAATGGGGACAAATCCAGAACTGAGTCTGTAGTTGAACAGGGCACTCAGGTGTGGTGCCAGTTCTTTTTTTAGATCATGTAGGACACAAGCTGGTATATTATCTGGTCCCATGGAAGCTGTATTCTTAGCTTTGGTCAGTGCGGTTTCTAATTGTACAGTCATGATAATAGGGAATTGGTATTCCTCAGGTATGTGGATGGCCCTTTGGGGGGTGATGGGGGATTTAAGTTCACACTAAACCTGTCTGCCAAGATATTCACAATATCAGTTGGTTCAGTATAAGTGGTGCCGTTGTGCTGTAGCTCAGAGCAAATCTGCGTATTATTATGCAGATTCTTGACATAGCTAAAGAATGCCTTGAGGTTGTCCTTAATATCTGCAACAATTTTACTTTTGTAACTAGCTTGGTGGATTTGATGAGGAATCTCAGTTTTTTACTGAGCTTTCCAAGGGAACTTTTCCACTCATTGGACTATACCCTTTTCTGCAACAGTTTTTTCCTTCTGTTATAGAGTTTGTTAATGTCAGGGGTCCACCAGATTGGCTTCGTTTTTTTTAGAGGAGAGCATCTTGGTTCTGTTTGGTATGGCTCTATCTATGCAATTGTGTTAGTGCTCATACAGTACCTTGGTGTATGATTCAGCAGCCATACCCCCATTCCCCATTTCTATGGATGACGTGAAGCTTATCACTTCTGTCCTTAGAAGATCAAAATTAGCTTTGTAAAAGTTTTTCACTGTGGTTTCCTTTTTCAGTGGTGGGGGCAGGATTTGGATATGAATGGTGATTAAGTTGTGGTCAGATCTGACCAGGGAGGGGTTTATCAAAGGAGTAGAGCAGCGGTCCCCCATGTTTGTAATGACTAGGTCAAGAATGTTGTTTCCCCTAGTGGGAGTGAGGATGAGTTGGTCCAAGGCATTGGAGTTGTTGAATTCCAGGAATGTTAGGCAAAGGATTTGTAGCAGGAGTAGTTGTTCCATCTAATGGAGGGGTAGTTAAAGTCTCCCAGATTAAGGGTTTTAGGCTGGATCTTGATGTTTTCCAGGAATGCAGAGTGGGAGTCCTGGGACATTGTGGGGGATCTGTAGCAGGCTACAACATGGACTGCAGTTTTCTAAAGTGATAACTGTACCTGAAGTACTTCTGATGCATTATGTTGGGCAACAAGTCTGGAGGTGTGTGTATCTTTTATGAAGATGGATACACCTCCACCTTTGGGAGTTCTGTCATCACATCCCTTAGGGCTATGGTTCAAATTTGGGGGGCAAAAGGTGTGATATGCATTGGAGCCTGGTAGCGCAGGGGTGCTCTCAGGAGCTTTGAACCAAGTCTCTGTTACTGCACAGATGTCAATGTTTTCCAGTTTGAGGTGTGACTCAAACGAGTGTATTTTGAGGTTTAGACTTCTAGCATTGAGTAGCATAACCCTTAGGATGCATTTACTAGCAGATGTTATGGTAGTAAATTTGTCTTCAGGGCATTGCCTAAAAAGCCACTATAGGGGTGGCAAGGGCCTTGGCCAGTATACAGAAACCTAGGGATGATAGATGCAGGCTGTCTCTGGCAAAGCATCAAGGTCTGTCTATCATGTCATCCCAAGCAGACAGATACTGGATACCCTTTGATTAACAACAGAAACATAGCCAATTGTTGAAGTCAGTCATTTTCTGCTTTTACTGTGGTATCATTCTTGGTGACGGTAGGATGCTACTCAAGGCTAGGGTCATACCTGCCTGGGCTACAAGATCAGAGAGCTCCCCCATGTCTCTTTTCATGTAGTCCAGGGAGGTACATCTTAGGTCATTCACACCAACATGTATGATGACAGACTCATATTTGTACTTGCTGTGGAGAGACCCAAATGCATGCATTATGTGGTGAATCCTGGCACCCAACAGGCAGCTGACCGTGAATTTCTCCTTATTCAGCCTAGTGAGTGGGATGTCAGTGTGCCTTACAATTGAGTCACCTATGACTGATGTGTTTGGTAGAGTGTTCTGCCTTAGGGGCTTAGCCTGAGTGGCCCACTGGTTGTCAGGGCTAAGTGTATTGTGGGTTATGCTTGGATGGGATGGTTGCTTGCATTTGTGCCTCAGAGATCTCTGTTGTTTGGGCAGATTTTTTAAGAGAGCCTCCAAGAAAGTGTTTGTGTGTTTTGTGTTGCTATGTGATAGTGGTGGTGTGCTAACAGGGGGCTATGTGTTGTCTGTGATGTGATGTGTGTGTTGACCTTCTCCTCCTAACTGGCTGACCCAGTCTTGGATTGAGAGAGCGAAGCCTCAAGTTTGACTATGTACTTGCATCTCTCACAAGTGCATGTGTTTGGAGGTAGGAGGAGAGGGTTGTCTGTGTACATGAGGCAATTGCTGCATTGCCCCAGGATGCCCAGGTTCACCAGGTTGATGGGTAAAAGCATCAGAAACTGACCTTTGGTAATGCCTAGAAAAGTAATCATCTTTTTAAGTACTGAGTTATTTATGCTTAGATTAAGTACTGAAGCTTTTTGTTTCCTTTATGGAAAGTTAGCGCTAGTGGCAGTGGGTGAACTTGCAATAAATGCTACAAGACATTCTGAGCAATTGCTGGATTTAAGGTCTAATTTAAGGCACCGGTAATGGTTTTACCTTAGCTAAGCAGTGCTGTGCATCACGCAAACCCATACAAACATGTTTTTTTAAACATAAAGATGAAAGGGATAGAAATAGCACAAAATGGCCAATAAAAATACAATTTCTGAGCTGAAGCCACTCCTTTAGCAACAGGTAGCCTGCTCAAAGCTTATCCCTCCCACTGATAAACAGAGAAGCTTCCCTCTATCTCAATAAGGTCTGGGCAACAAAGAAACCTCAGTACAGTCCTGAGATTAGCAAATCTGAAATCTGGACTATTCTAGTTACACAAAGGTGGGAAATGAGCAAGCAGATAGTTTTTTTTTTCAAAAATACAACAATTAGAACTGCAAAAACACTATTTTAAAGCAGAAAAATGACTAGTGCACTTGAATATGTAGCCTACAACAGTAAAACAGTTGAAGTTAACTTAGAATGAGCAAATACAGTGCAAACAACAAAACTTAACAGAATACAGTTGAAATAAGTAGCAAGACTTAATACACGTCTAGAATAAAGTGTGTTAAGTAAAAAACAAGCAAAAGAAGCAAAACGGAGGTACTTAAATCACTAAAAGTCTCCCCTCTTTCTTTCTGCTGCTGTAGAACTCTGCAGGACACCCAGTCAGGATCTTGCTAAGGTTAAACAAGCTCAAAAACAGCTCAAACACATTTTTTAAACAGAAAGATGAAAGGGATAGAAATAGCCCAAAATGGCCAATAAAAATACAATTTCTGAGCTGAAGCCACTCCTTTAGCGATAGAGAGGCTGCTCAGAACTTACCACTCCCACTGATAGGCGGAGAAGCTTCCCTCTAACTCAGTAAGGTCTGTGCAGCACAGAAATCTCAGTATAGTCCTGAGATCAGCAAATCTGAAATCCGGATTATTCTGGTTACAGAAAGGTGGGAAACGGGAGATAGTATTTTTTTTTTCAAAAATACAATTAGAACTGCAAAAACACTATTTTAAAGCAGAAAAATGGCTAGTGCACTTGAGTGTGTAGCCTACAATAGTAAAACAGTTGAATTTAACTTAAAACGAACAAATAAAGTGCAAACAATAAAACTTAACAGAATGCAGTTAAAATAAGTAGCAAGACTTAATAAATATTAGAATAAAGTACGGTAAGCAAAAAATAAGCAAAACGGAGGTACTTAAATCACTAAAAGTCTCTCCTCTCTCTTTTTTCTGCTGTAGAACTCTGCAGGATGCCCAGTCAGGATCTTTCTGATGTGTGTTCTGTGCATGTGTGTATGTGTGTGCGATTGTATGCATAAGTGTATGTGTGAGTGTGTGTTTGCCTAGGAGGTTGCAATAGGGGGTTTGTGGGGGGGTTAGATGCAGTTGGGTCTGTGTGTGTGTGTGTGTGTGTGTGTGTGTGTGTGTGTGTGTGTGTGTGTGTGTGTGTGTGTGTGTGTGTGTGTGTGTTTGTGCATGTGTGTGTGTGTGTGTGTGTGTGTGTGTGTGTGTGTGTGTGTGTGTGTGTGTGTGTGTGTGTGTCTGTGTCTGTGTGTGTGCATGTGTGTCCATATGTATATGTGTAGAATAAATGTGTGAATGTGTACATTTGTGTAGTGGGGATGGAGCTGTCAAACCTGCATACTTCAATAGACTAAAAAGCAACTCCTGTAACATTGTTGGGTCTGGGAGGAACCACTAGACACCAGGGATATCTTTTACATCTCATGCCTTAACAGCACGTAAATATAATGTGGATGGAGGGTGGCCTAGCAATGTGCTTGCAAAGCCATTACAAGAACAACAGCAAAAAAGAAAGACGTGTCTGGAAGATCACTTGATACCAGAGACACCAAATATAGAGTGTCTTAAAGGCATTTCAGAAGATTTCAGAGCTGTACCCTCCCACCTTCCACCTTGGATATTAGTCCTCTGCACTGACACTAGACACCAAGAATTTAATATGAATAATAAAAACGACTAGACAAAAAAGGTAAATTACAAAGTAGGGAAAGAAGGCTTCAAACACCATACTCTTAATATAGGAAATATTAGCATGAACCTTATTCAATTGCTGCAACAGCTTGTGGGTTACTAGGGAGAAAGACAGGGAACATATAAGCATACCTCTTAACCTCATAGCTCAAGAAATCTTGACAAAGCCAAAATTAATGGTGGGAGATGCAATCAGAGACAGATTTCACTTATTCCACTTATAAACTTTGAAAGTCATCAGAATACCAGCTTTTGCTGTAGCATACATTTACTGAACAATATGAAGTGTGAAACCCTAATGCCTGGTATTAATGACTGACTGTAATGTGAGTGTGTGAGAATGAATGGGGAGGGGTGCTGCTTGTTCTAACATGATGCATTGGCTGCCAGTGCTATTGCAGGATGTGCTGATTAGTTCTGTCTGTAGTTTATTTTATTTATTTATTTTTTATTTTATTTTATTTAGGATTTGTTTACTGGGATAGTCTGACTGGGATGTTCTGCTTAGCCAACTTTAAGAAGAAGCCCGGTGAGAAAAGCACCATACAAATCAAAACATTTAAGAGATGAGAACATAGTACAAAAACACAGCATATTTTGCATCTTGACTTTATGTCGAACACAGCATGAAAGACTTATTGATAACTTTACATATAGTATTCATTATATGAGACATGACAGTTCCAGTAGTTGTGAACTTAAATTGTTTGATGTCATAAATTAGTTTAAAGAAATTGTCAGTATATAAAAAGACAAGATTTGTATTACAGCTATACAAGTATAAAATATTTTATAAAATATTTGAATAATTATTAAAAAGATATTGGAACAAGTTGTTAATATACACAAATATTCACAGAGATGTAATTAAAAAGCAGTTTTGTATGTATTTAAGAATGTCATCAGTGTGCCAAAGTGCACAGTTAAATTTCAAGAAGAACATTACTGCAAGAGCAGGAGTCATGTGAGTCGAATACTCTAGTAACTATAGGTAAGGGGTTTGTGAGTGTTGAAGAGGGAAGAGAAGACTTGCACAGGAAAAGTTTTTGTTGCTGTTAAGCTGGTGTTAGTCAGGTGAAATGTATGAACATAGCCACATCTGATTAAAGTGCTCTTTAAATAGTAACTTAAACCTGGGGAAATTTTTAATTTGCTTTAAGAAGAGTATAATGGAGTTCCATAGCTTTGTGACATAGAGTATAAATAATCACCAGCTGAATTTTTTGCTTTGGTTCTTATAAGGAGAGATTACTTACTAGAGTGTAATTGTTTAATTGATATGCAGTTGTGTAGAATATTTTGTAGGGCTTGGCAGCTGTCTTGCACATATGTGAGTATGACTGGTTATCAGATATGGTGATTTGGAAGCTCTAACCATTTAATTTCTTTCAGTGCTAGACAGTGCTGGGACTAAGAGGGAGGTTTGTAGAAAATTTTGCAATTTTATTGTAGTATGAGATAAGTTTAGATTTTACCATTGATTTGAGATGTTTAAGTATAGGAAATGCATAAAGAAATGAGATTAGTATGTATGTAGTTGCTAAAGTTTTTTAGTGTTATGGATAATTTTGGGCTTGGCTCTATATAGAGTACCAAAGTTTTGGTGTTTTTTTTAGCTACGTGAGATATGTGATGGTCAAATTTCTTGTTTACATCTGTTATCACACCAAACAGGTTAGCCTAGGATACTAATTGTAGGGGTACACTATTTTTAAAGGTAATGCTAAAAGAGTATTTTAGTTCTGTCAGGTGTTTACTGGTGAACAGCATAAGCTCATGTTGGGAAGTTAAGAATTAGATGGGAGTTGAGTACCCATGTCTGAATTAAAGAGAAAGAGTCTTGAGTAATTGTTTGAGTCTGGTGGGGGTTGGTGCAGAGCAGACAAGGAGAGAGTCTTCTGCATTCTCTATTCTAGAGAGATGTTTGGAGGCCTTGAGGAGTGAGTTATTGTAGATATTGAGTAATAGTGGGCCTATGTGGATGAATATATTTGCTGCCATTTGACTGCCTGTTGCCTGTCTGAAGGTTATAATAGAACTAGGATAATACTAACTGGTAAATATTTAGGGAAGACAGTTATTCAAGCAGTTTTGGTGTGGGACTGTATTGCATGCTCTGAATAGATCTAAGAAGATAGAAAAAACTAGGTAACTGATCTTCGTTCCTTTCACTACTGAAAATGTTTGTGAAATGAAGAAAGGCAGTAGTGGTGATATTTTTGGGTCTGAAACCATGCTGTGTATTTGTGATAGGTTTTTTTTAATACAGTGGTGAATAAGCTGGGAATGTATACATATTTTCAAGGATTTTTGCTAGTGTAGAAATAAAGAAGTTATGTCTTACCATAACATTCCATCTGAGTTGTTGATCTTCTTCCAGTCATCACTGATGAGTTCGGTTCCAAGCTCTCGGAGCCGAGTCGGCCTAATACCAAACTCGCGTACACCAAAAACTCTCAAGCTAAGCTGCTATCCACAATGCCCTTCTCCCAGTTACCTCAGATCAAGTTTGTATGCAACATATAGAAGAAACAGAAAGACAGACGCCATCTCTGTGCAGAAACTCTGAAATACCACAAGGACCCAGAAAATCCACCAGAAGCCTTTGGTGGGGGACGGTGGGAGGGTGTGATGACTGGAAGAAGATCAACAACTCATATGGAATGTTATGGTAAGACATAACTTCTTTATCTGAAGTTGTTAATCTTCTTCCTATTCATCACTGATGGGGACAGAATACCAAGCTACTTGGAGAACCTGGGTGGCCCTTATGGAAGAACATTCCTGAGAACCATTGAGCCGAAGGCCGCTCTTCCCCTGGAGACCAGATCCAATTTGTAATGCTTGATGAAGGTATGGGGTTTAGCCCAAATGGCTGCTGCACAAATGTCATCCATGGAAGCCCTGGAATGGAAGGCAACCAAAGTTGTGATGGCCCTAGTTGAATGAGCTTTGATTTGATCAGGCTTGGATTCATTCATAAGGGAATATGCAAAGGTAATGCAATCTCTGAGCCATTTTGATAAAGTAACTTTTGATACAGCACATCCCAGTCTAGGACCAGAAAAAGAAATGAAAATTTGGTCTGACTTGCGAAAAAGGACTTAGTCCTATCTAGATAGAAATGTAGTTGTCTATGTACATCGAATGAATGAAGGCAGTATTCCACTTTGTTTGAGTAGTTTGGGAAAAATACAGGGAGCTCAATGGACTGGTTAATAGATAAGTCAGAAACCACTTTGGGGAGAAAAGATGGGTTAGTACGAAGGTATATTCTGTCCTTATGGAAGATTAGATACGGGCTCTTGATGCATAAGGCTTGTAACTCAGATATCCGTCTGGCTGATGTGACCACCACCAAAAACAAAGACTTCCATGACAGGAATTTTAGATCACATGTCGCGGCAGGCTCAAAGGAAGGTAGAGAGAGAGACACTAGAGAACCTGGAAAAGATTCCATGTCTCTACAGGCTGCCTGATAGGAGGTCTACTATGGAAAACTCCCTTGAGAAAGGTCTTGCAGAGTTGGGTGGAGATAAGAGGGACTCCATCTGAACCATTATGGAAACTGGAAATAGCTGAAAAATGGACTCGAATAGTAGAGGCTGATGCCCCATTGTTAAACAACTCAGAGAGATAGTGAAGAATGGCGGCTGTAGGAGCTGAAAATGTGTCTAGCATCTGATTATTCAACCAGATAGTGAATCTTTTCCACTTATCTCTGTAGAGTTTTCTGGTGAATGGTTTGTGAGAGGCCAGAATAATATCCTGGACAGAAGAGGAGAGGGATTTTCTGCTTGGCGACTAACGGAAGTGGAGAAACCAAGCTGTCAGCTTGAGGGTGGATAGATTTGGGGGATTCAGCCCTTGTGGGTGAGATATTAGGTCCTGACGAGTACCCAGGATCCAAAGAGGTTGTAACAGGTGAGGTCAGAAGAAGGGAAACTACACTTGAGGCCAGAAAGGGGCAATGTCGATCACCTTGCTTCTCAACTGAATAGCTTTCCTTAGAAATAAGGGTATCAGAGGTATCGGAGGATAAGCATAGAGGAGACCTGTGGGCCAATCATGAGTCAAAGCATCTCTCAGTGACTCCCCGTGTGGGGGAAAGAGGGCAAAATAACTGCTGCATTTTTTGTTTGAGGGGGAGGCAAAAAGATCACAACAAGGCTGGCCCCAATGGCTGAAGATTTCTGCCATCACAATCGGGTTGAGAGACCATTCATGAGGACGGAGGATGCATCTGCTTAGTCTGTCCGCAATCACATTGGAGCTCCCTGGGATATGCATTGCAATTAAAAAGCAGTTGGAAGCTATCACCCAATGTCAAATTCTCACTGCATCATGACATAGGGGGTAGGATTTGGTCCCTCCCTGTTTGTTTATGTACCAGATGACTGACATATTGTCTGACTGGATAGCAATTGTTCCTGATGGAAGGAGTGGATGAAGTGCCTGCAACGCTAACAGCACCGCTCTTAACTCCAGGACATTGATATGCAAGTTGACCTCTAGGTTGGACCACGTGTCTTGGACTGTCTTTCCCTGGAAGTGGCCCCCCTACCATATCAGGGAAGCATCCGTGGTCACCGTGGCAGTGGGTTGGGGAGTCTGAAAGGGGCAACACCAAAGATTTTCATCTGTTCTCATCCACCAGAGGAGATCTTGCTTGCAGAAGTTGGTAATGAGGATCTGTGCATTCAGAGGGTGTAGAGTGGATATCCACTGGGACAAAAAGACCCATTGTAGAAGTCTCATATGCAATCTTGCTAGGGGGACAATTGGAATGGCTGCCATCATAGACCCCAGAGCCTGAAGAACGTCTCTTGCAGACACCTTCCTTCAACAGAGTATCACTTGTACTTGTAACCGTAATCTCAGACGTTTGTGAGGAGGAAGAGAGACTTTGCTTGTTTGAGTGTTGAATATCGCTCCTATAAATTCCAATTGTTGGGTGGGATGAAGGTTGGATTTTTCCCTGTGAATTGTGATGCCTAAGAACTCTGCCAGTGCTAGGGTGTAGCGGAGGGCCCTGAACAGTAGGCACTTGGTGAGGGCAGAGAGGAGCCAATTGTCTAAATATGGAAACACCTGGAATCCCTGAAGTCTCAGATGAGATGTCACCACTGCTAGGCATTTCATGAACACTCTGGGGGCCATCGAGAGACTGAATGGCAGGGCTCTGAATTGGTAATGATTGGCTCCCAGCCAGAAGCGAAGGAGACTTCTGGAGCATTTGTCCATTTTGATGTGGTAATACACATCACAGAGGTCTATCGAGCACGTCTTCACACCCTCCCGAAGAAATGGGAGAATGGATTGAATTGTAACCAGGCAGAACTTGGTCTGAACTACTGATTTGTTTAGCTGGCTGAGATCTAAAATGGGCCTCCAGTTCCAAGTCTTTTTTGGCACCAAAAAGAATCTTGAGTAAAAACCGGATCTGGACTGGTCTGGGGGGACTTGTTGGATGACTTGTTTTTGACACATCTTTCTTATTTCTGAAGCTGCCTCTTCCATTTGACTGGGTGGAACATTGGGAAGGGATTTTGAAGGTCTTGGGTAAGAGATTAGGGGAATGTAATGTTCTTCTTCTTTCGGCTTTTCCCAGTTAGGGGTCGCCACAGCAGAACTCAGGTCCGCTAATGATTGGCAGTAGATTTTTACGGTGCCGAGGTGCTAGCTCGATGCCCAACCTTCAACGAAGGCATGCCCATTCACGCATGTCTTTTGAAGGCCACTCAACCATGGGGAGGACATGCAGACTCCACACAGATGGCGCTCCAGCCAAGAATCGAAAGGGAGAACCTCTTGCTGTGAGGCAACAACGCTACTGCTGCACCACCGTGGATTTTTAGGGGAATGTAATAATGACTGGAAATTATTCTCTGCACCCACTGATCGTTTGTAATAGAGCACCAGGCAGCTTGGTGCAGAGAGAAATGAGCCCAGACTGCTTCCAGAGGAAAGCAATCGGGCAGCGCTTCAGGAGTGCTGATAAGCTTGTCCAGAGAAAGAATCCCTGAATCCCTGATTTTGGGGAACCCCTCTGCCCCGAAAGGGGTGTCTTCCATTATTGGAACCCTCTCTGCCTCTGGGGGAGTCCTCGCTATGTGCACTACAGAAAGGGCCTTGAGAGTTTTTGTGCCACATCTTTCCACTCCTCTGGTTCCTGGAGAAAGAGCGCTGAGGCTTGGAAAAATGTAGGCCAATGGCAGACAAGGTTTTTCTGTCCTGCTCACACCTGGCTAATGTGACCTTCAATTTAGAACCGAACGAAGTGAACGGTTCAATAGGGGCATTTAAAAAGGAAGACTTGAAGGAGTCTGCGAGGTCACAAATGCACATCCAGGCATGGCGTCTCATAACTACACTTGCACCCGCAGCTCTAGCCACCCCTTCAGTTGCATGGGACAGCAACCTCATGGATGAGTTAGAAATCGACTTTAGGGTAGCAAGTTGGGAAGCAACTTTATCATGTGCCCCATCCGAAACTTAACCGGCAAGGGTCCCAGAGAGTTCAGATATGAGATATCTTTAGAGCCTCGTAAAATGTGCCAAGTAATTCAGATACCTAACAGCAAAGGTCGCTGAAGCAAAAACTCGCTTCCCTAATCTGTCTGCCACCCGGGACTCTCTGTTGGGTGGGTGGACAGCAGGACTTTCCTCTGCATCATCAGGGGATGACCATGGGGACCCCACCCCATCATCGTAATCTGTAACTTCAGTGAGGGACTCCTCAGGGAGTCCATGTGTTTCCTCTTACATGTTTGTTTCCAAGGAGGATTTTCAGTGGGAGCATCTGAAGAGGACTCAGAAAGGAGGTTATCCTGTACAAGGGGTTTCCTGAGGCTTGTGCTCTCTGTGTCCTGGGGGGTGGCCTGTGATAGCTGCAGCTCAGAAGGAGCAGGAGGAAGGTCCAACGTAGGAAGGGCACTTCCTGAAGCAAGCACCCTCTCCATCACCCAGAAGGCAGGCCTGCCCGAAGAGGAATGGGAGCCCAGAACCAAGAAAGACAATCTCGGAACCAGGGTCACACCTCGCTCCGCATGGCCCGCTCCCGGGTATGGAACCTCAAGCAAAACTGGGGCAGGAGTCACCCCCGCAGCCAGTGCCGATGAAAAAAATGGAACCATTCCCGGAGCCGAGGGTTCCACCCCAAGCATGAGATTGAGAAAGGGATGGTTCCAAAGGAACCAAAACCCAAAGGGGCTTCGGAGCCTCAGAGAAGGCCACTGTCAGTGCCGAGGAGAGGACTCCTCCCACAGACGTCGGAGCTATGGGCCTCAGAGTCGAAGGGTCTAAGGGAGGAGAATAAGTGGGAGTCGTAGGGGCAATAGACCCAAAGCCTGGAGTGGGGTGGGTTCGAGGAAAATTTGTAATCCCCTTGGCTGTCAGCAGCTGATCAAACAGGCGCACCACATCTGATTCAGATAGACTCCTGGTGGACCTTACCGACACTCCTGAGGGGGAGTCAGGTCGGTCCAAAAAGGGGCTAAAGGCTTGTCCAGCAAAAGGATCCAAGGACGGGGAATACTGGGTCCAAGGTGCTGTAAAATCAGCACCGAGGATTCCAGTTTCGAGACAGGCAAAAGGGGAACTATCAGTGCCAAAAATGGGCTCAGAGCCGAAGTGATAGCTGGGCAAAAAATCATTATTGACTTCGATGGAGTCATCGGTACTGATCTCGGAACAGAGATGGGGGCGACAGTGCCGAGCTAATGGCAGGCAATAGGTAGGGTCCAAAACCACAGTCAGAACCATAGCAGTAATCAGTGTCAAGGGCAGCGCCGATGTGGAAGTCCATCACAATATCAGAAGAAACCAGTGGAGCAGAGCTCGGAGCCGAGGTTATTGGAACCGAGGAGGTGATCCTGTGCCCCATGGAAGTTTTATGGGCCTTGTGCTTATGAGGTTTGCCCTTCTCACCAGCCGGTGAAGAAGGGTCCAAATGAGGATGCTTTTTGTCAGTAGATGGAGGAGTTGAGACTTCTGATGCAGAAATAGCCTCAGAAAATGGAGAAGGAAGCAGGCCTTCCAGAATAAGTTTATTCTTTCTTTCATTCAGCTTCCGCTGACTGAAACTAACACAAATCTGACAGGGGGGTTTCACAGATAGGTGTGGAACCCCCAGACAATAAACACATTCCTTGTGTAGATCGCTGCTGGGGAGTTTACCATTGCAGGAAGAGCAATGCTTAAACCCCGAAGTCCCTTTCTTTTCAGACATACCAAAAAGTGAGTAACTAATCCAAAAAGAGGTGTTGAGGAGGAAAGAAAAGAGAAGAAAATACCAACAATGGTATTAAGAATACCGCAAGGGTAAGGAATGGCATTTACCAACAATGGTAAGAAAGAGAATACCCGTGGGTAGATCTAGTTAAGAAAACAAGAAATATAGGAGTTTTGAGAGAAAAACTTACAAAATACTGCAAAAATTGAAAAATACAATACTTAGCTGGAGAGCTCGATGAAACACTGCTATATGGCTGCGTGGCAAATGAGATCTGAGGTAACTGGGAGAAGGGCATTGTGGGTAGCAGCTTAGCTCGAGAGCTTTTGGTGTACGTGAGCTTGGTATTAGGCTGACTCAGTTCTGAGAGCTCGGAACCGAACCCATCAGTGATGAATAGGAAGAAGATTAACAACTTCAGATGATAGCTCTGGCTCTGCATGAAATCTCTCTAGGCATTCTGTCTATATGTACAGGTATTATATAAGATGTTTTCTAGTGGGTGGGGATGAGGCTTTCACTGAGGGAATGGTAAATAAAAACTGATGTGAAAAATGTTTGGGTTTGTTATGGTATCTTTGATGATGGGTGAAATAATGGGATTGTTTATCAGATTTTATGTGACACTTGACACTTTGCGAGGTTTCTCAACTGTTTGAATTTTCCTGGACATTTGTTTTTTGCTACCATGCTTTCCATGGCCTTATCTTTGAGTAGCCATGGGGTGGGGCTGGATTTTACTCATTTCTGTTCTACATGGGGCTTATACATAATATGTTTAGTATGATTAGTACTGTGGAATTAAAATATGACCTGCATTGTCAAGTGGTAGACTTGTTAAGGAGGCCCAGTTGCATTGTAGATGGTTTATAAATGTGTCTTTGTAGAAAGAAGTTAAGCTGCTTACTTTGTTAGAAATTATTTTTTCTTATTTAAGCTTGGTTAACAGTGACTCAGAGACATGTAAATTATCTGATAATGAGGGTCATAGGTTCATAGGTAGGTACTAGGCTATCAGCCCTGGGGCCTATACAAGCCCAGCCAAAAAGGTACCCTGGCTTTTGCCACCCAAGAAAATTATTTTCCTGTGCCACTGTCGAGCAGAGTCACAGAAGTGATCCCCGGGGTGAATTTCCTATTTCCCATCCCATCATCAAGATTTTTCTTGAAGAGTGCTAATGAGGAGCTTTGTTTGCTATAGATGGGTAGTTTATTCGAGAGTATGGGAAGTCTCTGGGACAGGAATCTATGCCTCCGGCATGTTCTGTTTATTGTGGTGATAAGGTTTAGGTCCCTAGAGCATGTAGCTCAGTAGGGATTGGGATTTCTTTAAGTGGAGCATGTCCAACAGCTCTGGGTTTGACATAGCTTTGTATGTTAGGCAGAGATCACCTCTGAGTAGGCGATATGCGACAGAGTAAAGCTGGAGTTTTTTGAGACGGTCCGCTTAGGGCATTTGTTTGAGGCTGGTAATCCTCTTTGAGAGGTATTTCTGCAGCCTTTCCAGTTGTTGTACATGTCTTGTTAGGTACATACCAAAAGTGACATTGTACTCTATAATGGGTCTAATGAGTGATGCGTAGAGGGGAACAATGACCTCTTTTTTTCTGGATGAGAAACATTTTGTGATGAGGTGTGCCATGTAGAAGGATTTCCTGACTACTGTGGCGATGTGATTATCAAAGGAGAGACTACTGTCCACCTGTGTCCCAAGGTCTCTTATCACACTTTCAGTGTTAAGTATACTACCGCCTATGTTGTAGTTCATGGGTACAGAGTTTTTACCAAAGGGGATGACAATGCACTTTTTGGCACTGAGTTTGAGGCCATAGCTTTGACACCAGGCATCTGTCTCAGTGAGGCCCATTTGTAGGATGTCCACATCATTAGGAGTTTCAATTATGGCTCCTAGTTTGCAGTCATCTGTGAACTTCATTAGCCAAAGACCTTCTGTGTTAGCCTGTACTTCAGAGAAGTAGATACCAAACAGGAGAGGACCCAGGACTGAACCCTGTGGTACTCCACTTGTCACTGATCTGAAGTCGGATTTGGAGTCTGCTACTTTCACAGTGTGGGTTCTGTCAGTGAGCCAGTTGGCAACCCAACTTGTGACATAGGGATTTATACCTAGTTTAGTGAGTTTATCTACAATTCCAGAGTGGGGGATGGTGTCAAAAGCCTTGGCAAGATCTAGATAGGCTGTGTGAACCACCTTACCCTTGTCTATGGGTTTGGTGACTGCTTCAAAGAAGCCTATCAGGTTTAGGAGATATGATCTGCCTTATACAAACCCGAACTGGGTGGGGTCCAGAGTTTGGAGAGTACCAATGTCTTTGTTTATAAGTTCCATGATGATACATTCCATGGCCTTGCAGACCAGGCTCGTCAGGCTAATGGGGCGGTAGTTCCCGAGGTCCGTGGTGGCTCCCACCTTATGGAATTGGATAACAGTCGCTGTGCACCATTCAGCGGGCACAATGCCTGAGGTGAGGCTATGATTGAATATGGTACTTAGGTGGGGTGCCAGTTCGTTCTGTAGTTCATGCAGAACGCAGCCTGGGATGTTGTCTGGTCCCATGGATGCTGTGTTCTTGGCTTTGGAGAGTGTGGTTTTTACCTGTGCAGCCGTGATTACAGGAACTTTGCATTTTTCCGGTATAGAGATGGGCTCTTTAGGGGGTGAGAGGGAGGGTAAAGTTAGCACTGAATCTATCTGCCAGGATGTTGGCAATATCAGTTGGGTCTGTATATTTAGTGCCATTGTGCTGTAACTCAGAGCAGATCTGAGTGTTGCCATTGAGATTCCTGACATAGCTATAGAATGCTTTGTGGTTGTCTTTAGAATCAGTGGTGATTTTGTTTTCATAACTAGCTTTGGAGGATTTTATCAGGGATCGCAGCTTCTTACTGAGGCTGACCAGGGAGCTCCTCCACACATGGGATTTTACTCTCTTTTGAAACAGTTTCTTCCTTCTGTTGTACAGTTTGTTTTTAGCAGGGGACCACCAGATTGGCTTCCTTTTTTTGGAGGATAGCATTTTGGTTCTGTTTGGGATAGCACGATCCATGCACTCGTGTAAGTGCTTATAAAGTGCAATTGTGTAGGATTCAGTAGTTGTAACTGTATTGTCCATCTGCATGGGTGTCATGAAGTTCACCACTTCTGTCTTAAGAAGCATGAAGTTGGCTTTGGAGAAACTTTTTACCATGGTTTCCTTAATGGGGGGTGGGGGCAGGATGTGGATATCTAGGGTAATTAGCTTATGGTCGGATCAGACCAATGAGACATTGACTTCAAGTGTGGAACACCGGTCATTCATATTGGTAATGACTAGATCTAGGATATTGTTGCCCATGGTGGGGGTGTGGATAAGTTGATCCTGGGCATTGGAGTTTATGAATTCCAGAAAGCGTTGAGCGAAGGAGTTGGTACATGAGTAGTTTTCCCAGTTATTGGTGGGGTAGTTGAAATCGCCCATTATTAGGGTGTTTGGTTGAACCCTAATATTTTCCAGTACATCAAGAAAAGAGGAGTAGGAATCCTGGGGCATGGTGGGGGATCTATAGCTAGGATACAATTTGGATTGCAGTTTTGCCCAGAGTTAGTTGCACTTGGATAACCTCGGCTGCATTATGCTGAGCAGCTAGCCTGGAGATGTGGATATCCTTAATGAATATGGACACAACTCCGCCTTTGGTTTTCCGGTCCAGGTTACATGGCCAAAAAGTGTGGTATGAGTTACAGCCTGGTAGTGCAGGGGTGCTCTCTGGAGCCTTGAACTAGGTCTCAATCACTGCACAGATATCGATGTTCTCCATTTTAAGGAGTGCCTCAAGTGAGTGCATTTTGAGATTTAGACTTCTAGCATTGAGTAGCATCACCCTCAGTTTTTGCTTGCCTGTTCCTGTTACATTGGTGAATTTGTCATTTGAACCTTGCCTAAAAAAGTCACTATAGGGGCGGCAAGAACCTTAGCCAGTATCCAGAATCCCAGGGGGTGACAGGTGCAGGCCATCTCTGGCAAAGCTTCGTGGTCTGTCGACCATGTCATCCCAGGCAGACAGATACTGGATCCCTTTAGAATGACACCAGAAGCTTAGCCAATTGTTGAAGTCAATCATTTTGTCCTTGTACTGCGGTATCATTTTGCATGATTGCAGAATGCTACTCAGGGCTAGGGTCATACCTGCCTGGGCTACAAGATCAGAGAGCTCTTCCATGTCTCTTTTCATGCAGTCCAGGGAGGTACATCTCAGGTAGTTCACACCAACATGGACAATGACAGAGTCATATTTGTACTTGGTGTGGAGTGACCTGAGTGCGTGGGTTATGTGGCGGATCCTGGCACCCGACAGGCAGCTGACAGTAACCTTCTCCTTGTTTAGCCTGGTGAGTGGGACATCAGTGTGCCTGACTATAGAGTCACCTATGACTAGTGTGTTGGGTATGTTATTTTGTCTTATTGGCTGTGGTTGAGTGGCACACTGAGTCTGTGGGCTATGTGTCATTTGGGTTGTGTTGGGGGGGTTGGAGGTTGCTTGCATTTCTGCTTTGGAGGTCTCTCTTGCTTGAGCAGATTATTATTGAGAGCCGCCGCGAATGTTTTTGTCTTTCTGTGTGTGGATTCTGGTGGTGTAGGGAGACTATGTGATGAGTGTGGTGTGGTGCAAGTTTTTACCTTCTCCTCTTGACTGTCAAGTTCAGTCTTGGTTGGAGAGAGCTTTACCTCCAGTTTGGCTAGATAAGTGCTTCTCTCACAGGTTGTAGTGTTGGGTGGTAGGAGGAGAGAGTTGTCTGTGTACATGAGGCAATTTCTATATTGCTCCAAGATGCCCAGATTCATCAGATAGACAGGAGAGAACACTCAGAGCTGACCCTTGGAAATGCCTGAATAAAAAAACTATTTTCCTTTAGATAAGTGAGGAAAGTGAGTACAAGAACTGTTTTTCTCTAAGCAAGTGAGGAAAGTAAGTACCAAAACTGTTTTCCTCTAGGTAATGAGGAAGGTTGAGTGTTGTAGTAATTAGTAGGTTATTTAGTGCTTACAACAAGTTCTGAACAAGTGCTGATCACGAATAAGCAAATTCAAGTGCTAAAACTAAGAATCTGTATCTGGACTAAACTAGTTACAGGAAAAGGGGGAAACAAGTGCAAATGCAGGCTTTTAAATCAGAAAGTTGAGAGAGATAGAAAAACTGCCCAAACAGCCAATAACTAAAATTTCTGGGCCAGAACCAGTCCTTTTGTGGTAGATAGGTTACCTAGTGCTTACCACTCCCGCTGATAAGCTAGAAGGCTTCCCTCCAACACAGAAAGCTTGGAGGTGCTCAGAAGCTTACATAGCCCTGGATACAACAAATCTGAATCTGGACTACACTAGTTACAGGAAAGGTAGGAAACAGGCTTAGATTTTCTTTTTTTTTTTAATATAGAGAAAAGTAGCTAAAACAGCAGTAAAAACAATTCAAATGCAGTGCAAGCTAGCACACCTGAGTATGTAGCAATGTTAGACTTTGTTTGTGTCTTTCGGCTTTTCCCAGTTAGGGGTCACCACAGCGGAACTCTGGTCCGCTAATGATTGGTAGTGGATTTTTACGTACCGGGTTACCAGCCCTGATGCACAACCTTCAATGAAGGCATGCCCCATTCACATATGCCTCTACACAGAAGACGCTCTAACTGAGAATCGAACGTGACAACGTCTTACTGTGAGGCAACAACGCTACCGCAGCACCACCACCGCAGCTATATATGTATATATATATATATATATATATATATATATATATATATATATATATATATAATCCAATAACTGCGGTTGAGAGATAACCAAGGCGTCTAAGTATCTCGTGCATAAAATGTTCACATAAACATATAAAACTCCGTAGAACTAAAAGAAAGAATCTGTTTATTGTATAACAATTCGGTAAGCTCTTTCACTATAGCTTCATCAGACCATTGACATTCAAAAATCTAATCACATTTATATAGATCACATGCTTAATTAAAACACATCTAATTATGATGTTAAAGGGGTATAAGTCAAATCTGTATATACCATCAGGAGAACACTTATTAATACTTAATATACAAAGTGAAACTATTCCATTCCTCCCATTAAAAAATATATATATATAATATATGACAGAATAAACGCATTGTTTTTCTTCATATATAGCAAAAATATTGTAGAAAATATACATATGATAAAACTTATTAAAAATATTCAATTGTAAAACTAATGAAATCAACGTTGCTGTATGAAATCATATCTTAGTCTATTAAATAGTATACAATATAACATTGTGTATAAATTCTTATAAGAAAATAATATATATAAAATAAAAATAAATCAGCAAATACTTATACTTATTCATCAACGACTATAACAAAATGTACTAGGCATCAATATTATTGCAGTCCAAGAACGTGTATACATTGTTTGAATCATACTGGATATTGGCGCCTACTTGTACATAAAGATATACAAACTCTAAATTGTAATTATTCATCCAATGGCTATTTATAGTTAGCTTAAAATCTATAGCTGATGTCCAATTACATCTGTAAAACATGCTGGATGTTGGCGTCTGCTTGGATATATGGATATACAAGCTCTACTATAGGTAACCAATTATGGTTATTCATCCGATGGATATTTATAATTAACTTAAAATCTATAACTGATATCCAATTATATCTATTAAATATTGGCTAACTTCTACTTAATCAATATATTTAAAAAATGTAAACAAGAATCATATTGTAGAACAACGCATTTCATCAGGCCTCTAAATTATGTTAGCGATAACTAAAAATTGTCTCAAATTAATAATATAATAGATGTAAACATTAGCGGGCAATAATCCATGTGACTTAATCTGTGCACATCGAGACTTACACAATCAATGTATCAAAGCAGTCTCATAGCAAGTCCGCATATAATATATATAACAAAACTCTCGTTCTTAAGCTAGATCAATGCGCAATGGGAGCACATTGCTCGCTAATGCCCTCAAGATGTTTGAAAAGCTTATTAAAAAATATATATATAGAAAATATACACGTTCACAAAATAATATTACACATTTTATGATCTTCAAATTAATAACTACATAAATATACACTGATCATTAAATATATGGTTCTGATCTGCTGTCTATCAAATAGATAGACTATATATTAAAAATGACCAAACGAACCATATTAAATATAATATAATAAATTTATCATATTAAAGGCTCACCTTGTGTCCATATATGACAATTACATAGTCATTATAATAATTCATAATATATATAAACATTTTTATCTATACATAATTAAATAGAACTCGTGATGCCCGAGTTAAAGATGTATAAGACATGGGTCACTTTAACATCTATGAAGTTATGCCATCAGAGCCATCGCTTACCGAATAAAAAACACAAGTTCATCCATGTCATGTGCACGACAAATCACAACTAAAGTCCTACGGAATATATACAATACGCATAAGCTTAATATTACTTATAACGCCCTGGATGATGAGATTCAGGGCAGACAAGGGTAAATGCCTTAATGAACGAGCCTCCATTAAACCAGTACTTAGGGCAAGGCGTTATAAGTAATATTAAGCTTATGCGTATTGTATATATTCCGTAGGACTTTAGTAGTGATTTGTCGTACACAGGACATGGATGAACTTGTGTTTTTTATTCGGTAAGCGATGGCTCTGATGGCATAACTTCATAGATGTTAAAGTGACCCATGTCTTATACATCTTTAACTCGGGCATTACGAGTTCTATTTAATTATGTATAGATAAACATTTTTATATATATTATGAATTATTATAATGACTATGTAATTGTCATATATGGACACAAGGTGAGCCTTTAATATGATAAATTTATTATATTATATTTAATATGATTCGTTTGGTCATTTTTAATATAAAGTCTATCTATATGATAGACAGCAGATCAGAACCATATATTTAATGATTAGTGTATATTTATGTAGTTATTAATTTGAAGATCATAAAATGTGTAATATTATTTTGTGAATGTGTATATTTTCTATATATATATTTTTTAATAAGCTTTTCAAACATCTTGAGGGCATTAGCGAGCAATGTGCTCCCTTTGCGCATTGATCTAGCTTACGAACGAGAGTTTTGTTATATATATTATATGCGGACTTGCTATGAGACTGCTTTGATACATTGATTGTGTAAGTCTCGATGTGCACAGATTAAGTCACATGGATTATTGCCTGCTAATGTTTACATCTATTATATTATCAATTTGAGACAATTTTTAGTTATCGCTAACATAATTTAGAGGCCTGATGAAATGCGTTGTTCTACAATATGATTCTTGTTTACATTTTTTAAATATATTGATTAAGAAGAAGTTAGCCAATATTTAATAAATGTAATTGGATATCAGTTATAGATTTTAAGTTAATTATAAATATCCATCGGATGAATAACCATAATTGGTTACCTATAGTAGAGCTTATATATCCATATATCCAAGCAGACGCCAACATCCAGCATGTTTTACAGATGTAATTGGACATCAGCTATAGATTTTAAGCTAATTATAAATAGCCATTGGATGAATAATTACAATTTAGAGTTTGTATATCTTTATGTACAAGTAGGCGCCAATATCCAGTATGATTCAAACAACGTATACACGTTCTTGGACTGCATTAATATTGATGCCTAGTATATTTTGTTATAGTCGATGATGAATAAGTATAAGTATTTGCTGATTTATTTTATTTTCTTATAAGAATTTATACACGATGTTATACTGCATACTATTTAATAGACTAAGATATGATTTCATACGGCAATGTTGATTTCATTAGTTTTGTAATTGAATATTTTTAATAAGTTTTATCATACATATATTTTCTACAATATTTTTGCTATATATGAAGAAAAACAATGCGTTTATTCTGTCATATGTTATATATATATATTTTTTTTTTGATGGGAGGAATGGAATAGTTTCACTTTGTGTATTAATAAGTATTCTTCTAATGGTATATACAGATTTGACTTATACCCCTTTAACATCATAATTAGATGTGTTTTAATCAAGCATGTGAGCTACATAAATGTGATTAGATTTTTGAATGTCAATGGTCGGATGAAGCTATAGTGAAAGCGCTTACCGAATTGTTATACAATAAACAGATTCTTTCTTTTAGTTCTACGGAGTTTTATATGTTTATGTGAACATTTTATGCACGAGATACTTAGACGCCTTGGTTATCTCTCAACCGCAGTTATTGGATTATCTATCGGTGCATTTTTGGCAGGCAGAGAGATATTTATACTGTTGGAGACGTTCGTTTATTGCTTGGTTTTATATATATATATATATATATATATATATATATCTATATATGTATATACAAAAAAAAAAAAAACAGCAGCAGGATGTTGGCAACCCTGTGGCTAGGCAGCAGACTACTGTACCTATTTTAACTTTATTGGTGTTAATTTCTTTAGAAAAAGAAGGGGGAAGGTAATGCACAGAAACTGTCAGAGAAGGCTAGAATATTTCAGATAAGGGCAAAGCTGTTAACTTATTTCTTGGAGGAACAGAAGGCATAATCCTATTTAAGGAAAGTGGGAGTATTCAAAAAATGCAAAACATTTCATTTTACCTGCTAAATTCAAGCCATGATCTTGGTTCATGACTGTAAATATTTTTATAAGAGCAGTAAAACTGGTTTGTTAGCTTGTGTTTTTCATCCTACCTCCTCGAGACATTAGGTTTTATGGCTGGGGAGGAGGGGGGGTTGAGTTGAGACAAAACAGAAAGCATTATGTTAAGTTATAAAATGGTTTTATGGTTTTCCACATACAATTCCAGAGGGGAATGTTTTAGAGCCTTCTGTTGCAAAACTTTCATAGCAGTCACTATTAACTTATACATTCTTGTAAGTTTAGTTTACAAATCTGCAAACACGAATATGTTTGCTGTGGATATTCACGTCAGTTTGTGGGAAAAATTTAGCAATGCAAAACAAGGTTAGTCAGGTAGAAGTAAATGGTACTCTATATTTACTTAGAAATCTGGTAGATGTATACAAGTATGATTAGAAAAAAAAAATCCAGTCTGACAGAATGAAGGTCCTCCGTGTTTTGAGGTTGAAAATTGTAGCATATCTCTCAACTTCTTGGTTCAAGAATTCTGGGCAAAGCCAAACTTAGGGGAGAGACTGCGACATCCCCTCTCTGGGCCAGTAATCAAGGAGCCTGAATCCTCACCACTGACACTGGAGATGGGTGTTCACTTGGAACAAAAATAGATACACACAATATGTCCAGATGCAGCCCTGCATCAAGCACAATTTCCCTTAAAAGTATACAGGGAACACACTCAGGCCGGGTCTGGATTTCTCTCTCTCTGTCTCCCTCCAGGTCCCCAGTAAGGCTCCCAACTGGCACAGCTATAGACTTGAGTCCTCAGACGAGTGTCCAAGTTAAGTCCTCCAGCACCCTCTGTGTGAAACCAGTGCTTCATGTCCTTGCTCCAAGCAGCTGAAACACACACACTCTTTGGGATTTGATTTTCACACACACACACACACACACACACACACACACACACACACACACACACACACACACACACACACCTGGGAAAGGCTGGCACAGATTTACTAGGTATGCCTCCTTCTGGCCAGACTATAAGATAGATACTACCACTGGAAACTCCAAAGCCAGCTACTCTAAGGCTCTTACAAGGGTACCCAGTTATAATGAGTGAAATTGATATTAATACAAATGACAGTGTTTGACCAATGCAGTAAGTCTTTCAGAAGTGGCCACAGAGTCACAAATAGATATGAGTACTCCTACGGGTTAAATATTCTCTAATGGACCAGCCACAATGAAAAGTTTAAATATATTTAATAATAAATAATGAATGAACATGAAAATATGAAATATTTATTTATAGTAAACACCAGAGTTTCAATCACAGGAAATATTAAAATAACACAGGTGAATAGAGTCACACAGATACAGAAAAACAGTACTTAGCTAATCTCACTATATTTTCCTGACTGATATAAAGAATTACTATTCCTTGGTCACTTACTAGAGCAAGGCAAGATAAAGTAGGTGAGGGGTCTTTCTTTGTCAGGTTCTAAAAACAGACTGCTCGGAGACTTCAGTCTCATCTAGTATTAAAAAACATCATGTCAGTGATGAATTACAGAATGACTTCACATACATCTGGTCATCTGACTTCTGGTTCCCATGCTATGCCCTTGGCTAGAAGCTGCCAGGGTTTATCACATTGGTGTTAATAATGCACACACATAGATGTTTGCCAAGATCTGTTGCAGGTTCTGGAAGTCATAAAATAATTTCAAACTTATACCCTTCCAGATTAGCAATTAGTTAACTGCTAAAGACAATACAGAAGGCTTCCTAGTACTTGTTTTCACAGACATTTCATCTCTTGCTCCAATCAGAACTTTAAGGTACAATCTGTATGGTCGAAATTAAGTAATTTAATTTCTTACTATTTTTCAAAGTTAGTTGGAATGAGATAACCTCTTCCTTTCCAGTATCCTCTGTTAAAATGTATATGTTTATTCAGTTACAATACAGTCAGGACCCACTGTTGGTACATTTTTAACACAAGCAGTTTTACAAATGCATTTTTCAACACAAGCATCTGTACAAATCAGTTTGATATAGAAATGACATATACTTCTTAACAAAATTCCAGATAGCTGTGCTGGCATATGTTGCATATCCACTCCCCTAGTTCTCCTGGCATAGCTGGCAATACCTCACATTGTGACATCTCTCCCCCCTTTGAAGACTCAAGCTAGTTTCTCAAGTGACCCTGGAGAAACATTGCTTGAGAAGAATGAGCCTGTCTGGGAATACATTAACTCATAACCTGTCTTGAAAACTCATCTGCAGTGGCATTGCTGACCCCATTACAGTGCTGCACTGTCATGTCATATGCCTGCAACCCTAGGCTCCACTTTAGTAACTTGCCATTTTCCTGGCTAGCTTGATGGACCTACCCAGTTTGGCTTTGTGAAGGGCAGATCCCACCTGTTAAATCTAGTGGATTTCTTTGAAAGTGTGACCAAGGCCATTGATGATGGCACATCTCTGAACACAGCTTACCTTGACTTGGCAATGGCTTTCAGTACAGTCCCACATTCAGGCATTACCGATAAACGTAGCAAACTGAAAGTAAACCCCTTCATTGTAAGATGGGTTGCTGATTGGCTCACAAACCTGGACACACACTATCAAAGTGGGTGACTCCACATCAACCAGCAGACCTGTTACCAGCGGGGTGCCACAAGGGTCAGTGCTGGGCCCCCTACTGTTGATATATACTTATCAGAAGTTCAGGTCAAAACTAAAGGGTTGTGACTGACTAAAATTGCAGACAACTGCAAACTAGGTGCAATCACTGAATCCACAAATTATGTCAGTATACTCTAGGATGGTCTCACACAGACCGATGACTGGTGTAATAATCACGGTCTCAAACTGAATGCAAAGAAATGCATCGTCATTCCCTTTGGCACAAACAGTGTCCCTTCACATTATCAAATCAATAACAATGCCCTAAGTACCCATGAAGTGGTAAGGGACATGGGATCACAGGTTGACTATGATCTTAACTTCGACCACCATGTCTACCATTGTAAGGAAAGCTTTCCATGTAGCTCACTTTATTAGTAAAGGCATGACCTCCAGATCAAAAGAAGTTATAACCCCTCTATACTCTGCACTTATCCGGCCCATAATTGAGTATAACACTCCATTTGGTATGTACTGTACTAAGCATCTACAGCAATTAGAGAGACCTCAGAGGTTTCTAACAAAGAAGATCAAGGGCCTCCAGCATGTGCCTTACATGGAAGGACTAATATCCCTGTCACTATACTCCGTATCGTATAGACTTCTTAGGAGAGACTTATGCCTGGTCTACAGAGCAACCCAGGACCCAAACTTAATGAACTTACTGCATATCCATAAATCAAATGGGTGTAGGGCTACCAGTTTCAGGGAATTAAATATGGCCTGTGACTTAAATAGGACATGCTGGAGGGACAGATTTATCTGCTAGCGACTGAAACAGAGCATATCTATGACACTGTTCAAGAGGAACCTGGATGAGTGCATGGGGCACCCTAAATTCTTACCGGGGATAGTGCCCACAACCCTCCTGGACATGGGCAGTCACCACTAAATACAATCTTAGGTATTGACTAGTACCCCTCCGGTATTACATTGGGTTGAAACAGCTAGGCTTAAAATTATCTCTGGGTCGATAGCCTAGTAATCTCCTATGATCCATCAATCTCCCTCAGACTCCTCCTGCCTCCTACTGCAAACACTTAACACAAGGGCCTCCCTGTCATGCTAAGGTTTCATCATGTTAACATGGAACAGTCTGTGCCCCATAAAAAGACATAATGTGAATGAGAACATTACAGAGCAAAACAAAAGAGTTCTAAACATTTAGTTTAAAAAGTAATTAGGCTACTTGAAATGTACAGAGCTTTAACAGAGAAGTAGTTAGAATTAATCTAAGAGACAATTCATTATATAGTGACTGTAGATAGAGGAAAGAATAGGATATGTATTTTCTGAGGGGGTAGAGAGACGGTAGGGAGAAGACAAGTAGAGAGGAAAGAGTGAGAGGGAGCAGGAGAAAGTAGATTGGTAGTAAGTGAGGACAGAGAGGAGGTAGCAGGGGGTGGTTAGGTAGAGGATGGTTTAAGGAGGGTTTTTGCAGTGACATGTCCAGGTGTTTAATAAGTTTTGTTTGAGGGTACTTTTGAATTCTGGTGTGTGAGTTATTTCTCTAATGGGTAAGGGAAGCTGGTTCCAGAAAAGGACAGGAGAGTAGCTGTATAGGTTTTGTCCGATAGATTTTTTAGCCATATATTTATCCAGGAGCTTTTGGTCAGCACTCCTAAGGCATCTATTTGAAGCATAGAGAGAGATGATAGAAAAAAATATCAGGGCAGAAGGAGGGTTTGTTGAGAATGGAATGAATGACAAATAGTTGTCAGTAGAGAAGTTTGTGGGGGAAAACTAACCAGTTTAATATATTGAGTGATAGACAATGATGTGAATTTAGGAGGTGATTAGCAGCACACCTAGGGAATTTATTATAGGTGGTTTCCAGCTTAGAGAACAGAAATGATTGAAGATTAGTTATGATTTGTGAGCTGTAGAGGAGGGTAAGGAGAAAGTAGGCATAGGCACAGGCAAGTGAGATTTGCAACTTGTAAGGAACTTTTTATTTGTATATAGTAATCCAGGTTTTGATGATTTTTTTTTTTAATGCAGTGGTGGACATGGAGGTCAAATCTGAGTTGGTCATCAATGATGGCCCCTAGGAGTTTGGTGTGATTTTCAGCATTGATGATAATGTTACCAAAAACAACACCAAACAAAGTAGAAAATAAAAAAGGCAAATACGACAATCCAGTGACCACAAAACAATTTAATATCCTCTAGCACCTCGGCACACAATGCCTTCAATGGAGTAAAAAACTCTTAATAAAACACACCTTATATACTATAAGGTAACATTTAATGAATTACACAATTATACAATCAAACAATTAAATAGTCAGTTAGTCACTCATTATAATAAAACTTTCCAACAAGACATATTAATTCCAGCAGGGGTTAAGGTATCATACTTTAAGATAAAAAGAGATTCTTTATATAAAAGTTTCTTTTTAACATCAGAGAATCCTTCACATTTTTCTATTTTTTCTAAAATAGTGCCTTGCAAGCCTGTAGGGCCACCCCATGGTACTGTAAAAAGTGTTGTGCTAGAGGGCTTTCAAGTCTCTGGTTCTTAATATCTCTAATGTGGTCCTGCAAGTGGAGCTTGAAAGCCTTCTTACTTTCTCCCTCATAAAACATATTGCATGGACACTGTAAAACATAAACAACACATTCAGTATTGCAACCAAAATGAACTAATGCATCAGATTTACAACCATTAATATATTCAAAAGTCTGAACCACATATTTACATGAAATGCATCTTCCACATGGGTATATGCTCTTTAAAATAAGCATTTTACATATATTCTGACATGTGGCTTTATATTTGCTATGCACAAATATGTATCTAATACTTCTTTCCCTCTTAAATGAAAAAGTAGGGGTCCTGCATAACTCAAAAAAACTATTTACATTTAAAGAGACATTTCCAATTATCTTTTACAATTTACACCACCTTGTCACTCAATAAATCATGCATTATTACCATATAAATCTTTCTCTCTTCTTTTTTACTAGTAACAATGTTACTACATTATATTTAGTCTGCTTAACATTTTCCTTCTTCATCTTATATAGCAAACTTTTTACTTCCATCTCATCATATCCCCTAGAAATAAACATTTTTACTGTCTTATCATATTACTCTTCCAGAATAATATCATTGTTACATAACCATTTGACTCTCATAAATTCGCCAAAAGGAAGATATCTCATAAGATGTGGTGGGTGGAAACTTGAGCCATGCAAAAAGGGATTGATGTCACCAAATCTTCTATGCACTTTCATAATAATGCCTTCCCTAATACTACCTACTAAGCATCCAGAAAAAACACTTGTAAACCACAAGCTGAGGTCTCAAATTGCAAACAAAATTTATTATTATTCAGTTCACTCACAAACTCTCTGGCCTCTTCATGTCCACCTTGACAAATAAATATGAGATTGTCTATATATCTATAGTATTAGCAGACATGTTCATTAAAGAATCGACTCTTATATACATATATTCATGCTCAAAAAAATCCATTGTGACATTAGCATATGTAGGTGCAAACGAGGCACCCATAGGTGTGCCTCGTTTCTGATGGTACAAAGTGCCATTGAATTCAAAATAGTTATTTTTCAAACTGAATTCAACTAGTTCAGTAATCTATATTGCTACAGAACTGTCGCCCAAGGTGAACCTTAAAGCCTCAATCCCATATTTATGCTCAATGCTGGTATATAGACTCTTAATGTCTATTCCCAGTCAAAACATCTCTTTCTTCCATTGAATTGTTTTTATTTTATTCAAGAAATCAAAGGTATCTTTAATGTATGATACTTGTTTTTTAACCACATCCAGTAAATAATTATGTAAAAAAATACCCATTTTGTTCAGAAAATACTGACATGCTGATACTATGGGTCTTTCTGGAGGGTTCAAAAGATTTGTATGTATCTTAGGAAGGCAGTAGAAGGTCACCATCTCATATCCTTCTACACTAAATTTTTTATTTACATCAACATCTGTAAAATATCCTAACCTATTTCCTTTCAATAGTAGTTCATAATTCTGCATGGATTTTCTATAATCTTCAGTGCAAGCTATACTATATGTATTAACATCCAGTAAATGTTCATAACACATTCTCAGATATTGAGATGTAGCATAACTGGCTTATTATTTTTGTCAGCCGGTTTCAAAATGATCTATTTTTTATTACTTAACATTTGCAAAGCTCGCCACTCTAATTTTGTCAAATTATATTTTATCTGATTTTTACTATTAATGAATTGTTCATAAGCATTTTCAATGGCAAAATTGGCCATAACAGAAAATTGCTGCACACCCTCATGATTAAATGGTGGGATGAATTGTGTTTTTAAAAGTGTTCAACTTGCAGTAAGCATTACATTCACCGTCACTATCTAACTCAGAAAAACATCAGTGAAAACTTAAATCTGTATCACATGACTTATCAAGTTCTGTTTCTATAAAATGATTACCTTTATTACTTTGAAAGAAATTCCAAAAATGCAATTTTCTTACAAGGCAAAAATAAAACGTCTTTTTTAATCATATAGAGTCTAGGCATCACTGTCGGAACAAATTTTAAGCCTAAACCCAAAACAGCAGCCTCTTGGTCATTTAATGTGTAACCAGATAGATTAACCACATAATTAGTATTACACAAAGTTACTACTTCAGTTCTTTCTAAATTTCTTGTACCTTTGTTGCTGCTGCTGTTGTGGATACAAAGCTGTGTGTTGCTGAAAGGAACTGTCCCTCTGTATTTCATAAACATTTCTCCCCCGTTTTCTGTTGTTTCCATCAGTTCTGTCCTCACAAAAAGATCATTTCATATAACCAGGTTCTTTAGCTGCCAGTAACCCAGGGTAGTCTGCATAGTCGCTATAGTGATGTTGAGTGAGGTTATAGTGAAGGTGGGTTTGGAGGTGGAAAGAGATTTAGATAGGAATAGGAGACGTTTAGTCTTTTGGGGATTTAGAGTAAGTTGATTGTTAGAGTGCCAATTTTCAATAGAGTGAAATGAGTTTTGCATGAGGGTGTGTAAGTCAGAGAGAGTACAGATATGGAGATGATAGTGGAGTCATCACCATACTTAATAAGGGAAGAGTGAGGGCAGGAAGTGTAGAGATCATTAGTGAAGCTGTTAAATAGTAGGGGTCCAAGAATAGACTCTTGAGGAACTCCCATCTTGATGGGGATGAAGGGAGATTGTACAGAGAGCAATTTTACAGACTGCAGTCTGTTGGAGAGGTAGCTGGAGAACCAGGAGATAGTTGAAGTAGAGAGGTTTAGGTTGGAGAGTTTAGAGAGGAGCAAGGGGTGAGAGGCAATATTGAAAGCTTTAGAGAGGTCAAGAAAGAGACAGGAAACAAGCTTGCTGTTATCTTTAGTGAGGGATACTGACTGGAAGAAAGAGATGAGAGCAGGTGAGGTACTGTGGTTTGTGCAGAAGCCAATTTAGGTGGGGGTGAGTAGGTTTCCTTGGAGTAGATAGTCCAGTATTTACTTGTGTACACATTTTTTCTAGTATTTTTGAGAGGGTGACAGTATTGCTAGGCCAATAACTGGATAGTTCTGTGGAGTGACCACCCTTATGAATAGCTATAGTAAAGAAATTTTCCAAAGTGAGGGAACTGTATTTTCTGATATAGAGCGATTAATAAGGATATAGATAGGATAAACAATGGATTATGCAGCTAGTTCATTTATTTATTTATTTATTTATTTTATTTTACATTTGTTAACCGGGTATATAGAGCTGGGACAGAGACCCATTTTCATTGGAAGCCCAAGCAGAAAAGCTCCAAACACTGAAATTAACAAAAATTACAAATAATTACATGAGATGATATTCTTAACAATAATATAACAGGCTAATTTACAACATATTAGAAATAGTTTCATGAAGAGATAGTTGTAACAATAATATAACTGGCCAATAGTAAACAATGGTAGAAAAAAAGAGAAAAACATAGGAGAAAGAATGGATGTGTATAACAGGATGCAATACAACATAATACAGAATGACATGTGTACTAATTAGGTGTAAGGAGATGTGAATAAAAGTTTAATGAAAAATAAATTCATAAGATATAAAAGGAGAACAGAGGGAGATGTGGAAAAGAGACAGAAAGAGAGTAACTAGAAAATAGGTGGATAAGAGGAAGAGAGGCTGAAAGCGTTACCTAGAGCGTAATGGAAGGTTATTGTTAGAGGCATATTCAGCCGGGAATGGAATGTGAGTAAAGCCAGTTGTTAGTAAAGTGTTCTTTTAGTACTTGTTTGAATGTAGAGTTACAGGCAGTATTAGGAATTTCTTGTGGTAAGGAGTTCTATAATTTAGCTATGTGGTTTGAAAATAGGGAGTCTCCGTAGTTGTTGTTAGATTTGGTTACTTTCAGAAGTGTTTTTGTTGGAAGACCTTAGTGAGCGAGGACAAGAGTAAGAAAGAACTAGGTCTTTGAGAGCAGAGCAGTTGCTAGGGTGGTAGAATATGGTATGAGTGAAATTTAATTGGTTAAAGGTAAGTATATTGAGAAGTTTCAGCCATTTTAGGAGCTGCAGACCTGCAGTACATTACAATGGTGTGATCTGAATGGGAGATTTGAGGCAAAACTTGCTATCTTGTTATAGCAGGACTCATATTTGTTTAAGTCATATTTTCTGAGATTTGTGAAAATTGAGCATGCATATAGTAGAGTGGAAAGAAGATGGATTCTGGCTATGGCATGCCTAGTGGGGGTCAGTGTGGAAGTGTTTGGTTTTGTAGAGAAAGTCAAGCTTAATATGTACTTTTTTATAGTGCCTGCATGGTATATATATCAAATCTAAGGTTGTTATCTATGACCACCCTTTGCAATTTGGTTTGGAGTTTAAGGAAGAGAGGAGGTAGATTATCAATGGAAGGAGAGCATGGTTTAAGCTTAAGTAGGAGCCTTTTTATGTGCCTAGTAGGAATGGGTTTAGAGAGGAGTTATTTCTGTTACAGATAGTAGAGGGGATGGGAACATTTAGATGTTTGTATTAGGTTAGTCATAAAGTGAATGAAGAAGGAATTGAGTATAGTAGCCGTTTCAAGAGAAGTGCTGTTTGGACAGGGGTTAGGAGATGAGGGGCTGCCTGAGTGAAGGATTTGGTTGATAGTGCACCAGAATTTTTGGGGGTTGCTGAGCTTAGTTGTCTGGGGTTTTAGGTAAAAGTTTTTCTTGTCAGTATTAACTTGCTTTTTAATAAGATTTTGCAGTGCTTTAAAGGTTTGGAGGTGATTGGGGGATTTCTGTATTAGTCCAGAGTTTCCAGGCTTTGTTGAGACTATGAGTGGACTGGGATAGCCAGGGAGAGTGTAGAGATGTTACTGTTTTAGTCCTGAGGAGGGCAAGAAAGTTCAGTGTGTCAAAAATATAGTGTCAAATTTTTGTACAGCTTCATCAAGAGAAAGGTAAAATAGGAAAGTCCAGTTAATAGAAGAGAGCAGGTTATTGAGTAGAACAGGGTGGAAGTCAGAGAGGTTTCGGCAGTTGATGAATTTGGGTGGTCTATGCAATTGAGTGGGAAATCTTCGAATACTAATTGGACAGTGGTCTCTAATAGAGTCAGGTAGTAAGGTTGGGTGGTGATAAAAGTCTGGATTGGAAACCAGAATCTAGTCAATAATAGTACTAGAGTTAGTAGGTTTATTAATGTGAGTAGGAGTTGTGATTAGTTGGGTGAAGCCATGTAGGTTTATGAAAGAGCTAGGTGAGTTGGAGGTTAGGGTTAGCCAGCTGATGTTAACATCATCTAGAACAGTAGTTTCATTAGATACGTTGTGGGTGAACCAAGACAGAGTTTGTTCTAATAAAGGAACATTGTCTCCAGGGTGTATTTAGATTCTGCCACCTTCCCTGCCTCAGTAGAGGACAGATCCACCACCTCAGGATATCTAGTAGCATAATCTACTGCCACCAGGATATACTTCTTCCATGTGGAGCTTGGGGTATTCAGAGGCCCAACAATATTTATAGCTACCCTCTGAAATGGCTCCACAATCACATGCAAAGGCATCAAAAGAGCTTTGACCTTGTATTCTGCCTTGCCTACTTTTTGGCTCTGCTCACAGGTTCTGCAGTACCCTGTTACATCCCTTGCAATCCCAGGCCAATAAAAATTCTGCATAACATGTCTGTTGGTACACTTTATGCCCATATGACCTCCAAAAGGAATGTCATGGGTTATGGTTAGAAGTGACAGATGGTAGGCTGTAGAAACTAACAACTGCTGTATTGCCTCATCCTCTAAACCTCCCTCAGGGGTCTACTCTATATTCAGTAACCCTTTGTTCCAGTATACAGACTCCCGTTTTCCTTGAGAATCAGGTGCCTCCATATCTACCTCTACCTCCCTCAAACCTCTTAATGTAGGATACAAGAGTTGAGACTGTCTCAACTCTATCTTTGTGACCCTTCCCAGCTCCCTTTCCACAGGAAGTATAGTATCCTCTTACAGCGATGCCTCACTGCCAGCCTAGGTACTACCATTCACCTTTGCCCTTGCAGTCACTCTATCCAAGGGAACATCAGTACCCACAAGCAGCTGTGGCTCACCTTCAGGCTCACTGCTACAGGGTAGCAGTCTCTCTGAAATAGGTACCTCACCAGCACTGGCTTCAGATGTGGGGTCTGTCTGGGTCTCCCCCAGGCTACCAAGCCCACATGCCTGTTTCCAAGCCTGACTGCATGTAACTGCATGCACACAAGGTATTGCATTATTAAAATCATTCCCTATCAAGACATCTGCAGGGATATTACTCAAACACACCTATGTGTTTGTTTCCTTTTCCACCCTCCCAGTCAAGGGGAAACCCTGGCCAAAGGCATTTGGAATAGGGTCCCTCCAAAATATCTGACTGGAGTGGACTGCGCAAACAAGTACTGCTCCTCTTTAACCACTGCAGGCTTCTCAGTGGTTATATCAGAGGCTGTACCTCTCTTAACAGTGGCCTGTTTTCCATCCACTAAGATTGGATATAAACTCACTCTGATGATAGTTTGGTACCCCTGTTGTCTCCAGACAACTTACCACTGGCATACTGTCATTCCCACTTGCTGGCTCCCCCACCTTTTGTTCCCCACCTTGCTTCTGTGGACATCTAAATGATACATAGCCTCACTGGTTACATTTAAAACATTTAACCCTTGATCCTGGCCATGTACCTGAACAAATGGCTTCCCCAGTTACTGGTGGTCTCTGTTGGGGTTGTTTAGGCTGCCCACCATTGGTTCCCTTAGATCCATGTGCAGCACTGGGTATCTCCTTCCTGTGCAGTGATGCCCTGCTTGCTAACTTGGGATTCCCTTTTTTCCCCAGCTCACCTGCAGAGTTACACTCTTGGTCTGCCAACCAGATTCTCGTGTTATCATGCAAAGTGCTAAGGGCTTGTTCCCTCAACAAAAGGTCTGCCAGCCCTTCAGAAGTGGTGATCTAACACCCACTCACCCACCTATGAAAATAAGTGCTTAACTCAGCAGTATAATCACACACGCTTTCATCTGCCTTGCATCTATGCTCACAATACTTTTTCTGTAAGCTTCAGGTGTTAACTTAAAGTATTCTTCTCACTCATATCCAAAATTATTGAGAGGTTATCCATCAGCATGTAATGCAATATCTATCGCAAAACAATATTTTAACCAAAACCCAACATGGCTTCCAACCTAGCCATTGCACCGCTGCAGCCCTATTATCTTTTAGAGATGCCATGAACAAGGCCAGAGATGCAGGATGCTATACAGCCTCAGTATTCCTTGATCTCTCCAAGGGCTTTGACAAAGTGTCTCATCCCTTACTATTGAACAAACTGCCTAACTTAGGCTTCTCAAATAACACAGTAAAGTGGTTTCAGAGCTACCTCAAGGATTGTAAACAAGCAGTGAAATTCTCCAATGAACTCTTACCCTTTCTCCACAATCCTACTGGAGCCCCTCAAGGCTTCATCCTAGGACCTCTACTCTTCAACATTTTCACAAACATCCTTAACACTGCCTCGCACACTGGGACCTTTATTCAATACACTGATGATTCCACCATAATCTGTACTGCTCAATCACTACCACAACTGCTTTCAAAAACTCAGCAGTACTTTACTGCAGTCAAATCCTGGCTAAGAAATGCCCAACTCTTTCTTAATCCAAAGAAGATGAAATTAGTACTCTTTCATCCTAAAAACACCTTCCCTGTCACTGATCATTTTAACATCCTTGCATCTGACAACACTGTCAAAGAAATAGTGCAGGAAACTAAACTTCTAGGAGTTATCGTTAATAATAAACTTTCATTTGACCCCGATATACAGCAACATATAAAGAAAACTCATCAAAAACTGGGAATTTATACAGAAACAAATATTTCTTTACTGCAGCAACAAACACTACCCTTGCAAAAACATTTTTACTTCCCTCCCTTCTTTATGGTGCCACTATCCTAACTTACAAACTTCTACAAAAAGCAAGATGAAACACTGCTACAACAAAGTTACAAAGTTTGCAACAAACTCTAAATATCACACAACATTGTAAACCACTCTTATAACTAAATTTCCTTGAACTCCCCAACCACCTTGCCTTTATTCAGCTATCCACCTTACACAACCTTATTTTCAAGCCTACTGTCTGCCCTGCACTAACCAATCTAGTAACACCTTACAGATCAGATTGATCCCTATGATCAGAAAACAAATATTTCTTTGCTATCTCAAAACCCACAAGAAAACCATGTCACTCTCTCTATTCATACTCTGTCTCTATACTTTGGAATTCACTACCTCTAGCTCCCAGGTCTATGCCTGGAAAATACATGGCTCTGCTCCTTCTCTGTTTCTATACTATATGGCTATTATTTATCTAACTGAAACTAACATTCGTGATCCCTGGGGTGATTTTTTTATTTCCCATCCACCCATCAAGATTTTTCTTGAAAAGGGCCAGTGAAGTGCTCTGCTTGACATGTATGGGAAGTCTATTCCATAGCATGAGCAGTCTCTGGGTTATGAACCTGTCCCTCCAGCATGTTCTGTTGATTGTGGTAATGAGGTTGAGTTCTCTGGAGTATGTGGTGCGAAGGGATTGGGATTTCTTTATATGTAGCATTTCTAACAGAGCTGGGTCAGACATGGCTTTGTAAGTCAAGCAGAGATTGCCTCTAAGTATGAGACAGAGAATAGTTGGAGTTTTTTGAATCTGTCCATATAAGACAAGTGTTTAAGGCCTAGGAACCTCTTTGTGAGGTACTTTTGCGGCCTCTCCAGTTGTTGCAGGTGTCTAGTGAGGGACATGCCAAATGGGGCATTGTACTCAATGATTGGCCTAATGAGGGAAGAGTAGAGGGAGACAATGACCTCTTTCTTCCTGGATGCAAAATCCTTAGTAATGAGATGTGCCACATAGAAGGGCTTTCTGACCACAGTGGCAACACAGTGGTAATGTGGTGGTCAAAAGAGAGGCCGCTGTCAACCTGTGTTCCCAGATCTCTTATAATGCCTTCTGTGTTCAGTGGACTACCATCGATGTGATAATTCATGGGAACTGGGGTTTTTTTGGCATTGAACTTAAGGCCTTGGTTCTGACACCAGTCGTTGGTCTCAGAGAGGCCCTTCTGTAGGATGTCAACATCACTTGGGGAGTGCAAAATGGCTCCCAACTTGCAATCGTCTGTGAACTTTGTCAGCCAGAGTCCCTTCATGTCGGCCTTGACTTCTGAGAAGTAGATACCAAACAGGAGAGGACCCAGGACCGAACCCTGGGTGACTCTACTTGTGATTGGTCAGCAGTCTGACTTGGTGTCAGCTACTTTCGCACTGTTGGCTCTACCTGTGAGCCAGTTTGCAACCCACCTAGTGATATAGAGGGGTTGATGCCTAGCTGATTTCTGACTGGGGAATGGTATCAAAGGCCTTGGCCAGATCAAGGTAGGCTGTATGAACCACCTCGCCTTCATCCACAGCTCTGGTGACTGACTCAAAGAAGTTGACCAAGTTGAGCAAGCATGATCTACCCTTCACAATATCAAACTGTGCGAGATCTAGAATTTGGAGATTCCCTATATCCTTGTTTATTAAGTCCATGATGATGCGTTCCATAGCTTTGCATATCAGACTTATCAGGCTAATGGGCCGATAGTTCCCAGGGTCTGTAGTCACTCCTCCTTTGTGGAGAGGGATGACTGTAGCAATATGCCATTTGGTAGGGACAAAGCCTGAGGTGAGACTGTGATTGAACAGGGCACAGAGGTGAGGTGCCAGTTCACACTGTAGGTCACGTAGAACACAGGCAGGGATATTGTCAGGTCTCATAGAAGCTGTATTCTTGGCCTTGGACAGTGCTGTTTTAACCTGTGCAGCAGTAATACTGGGTGCATGGCAATCTACTGGTATTGTGACTGGTCCTTTGTGGGGGGGGGTTAAACTTGCACTGAATCTGTCGGCCAGTATATTGGCAATATCTGTTGGTTTGGTGTAGGAGGTACCATTGTGCACTAGCTCAGAGCAAATCTGGGTATTGCAGTGCAGATTCTTTACATAACTATAGAAGGCCCTGTGGTTGTCTTTACTATCTGCTGCAGTTCTGTTTTCATAGCTAACTTTAGAGGATTTGATGAGGGATCTCAAGTTTTTGTTGAGGCTGATAAGGGAGTTTTTCCAGTCTTGGGACTTCACCTTATTCCACATCAGTTTCTTCCTTCTGTTTTAGTTTTTTTTTATGGCAGGGGACCACCAGATTGGTTTCCTTTTTTTTGGAGGAGAGCATCTTGGTTCTACTGGGTATGGCAAGATCCATTCATTTGTGTACATGTTCATACAGTGCATTGGTGCATGATTCAGCAGTCATGCAACTATTCTCCATTTGCATGGGTGCCGTGAAGTTAGCCACGTCTGTTTTTAGGAGCCCAAAGTTAGATTAGCAGAAGTAAGTTTTACATGGTGGTTACCTTTGCAGGGATAGGGGGGTGGAAGGGATGTGGATTTTCAAAGTGATTAGTTTTTGGTTGGATCTAACCAGGGAGGAGTTGACTATTGGTCTAGAGCAATGATCGCCCATGTTAGTAATGACCAGGTCATGGATGTTGCTAACTCTAGTGGGGGTAAGAACTAGCTGGACCATGGCACTGGAATTAATAAATTCCAGGAAATGCTGTGCAAGTGTATTGGTACATGAGTAGTTTTCCCAGTTAATGGATGAGCAGTTGAAGTCGCCCAGTATGAGAGTGTTAGGTTGGATCCTAATATTTTTCAGGGTGCTTTGGACCATGGAGTGTGTCTTGGGACATGGTTGTGGACCTATAGCAGGCTAAGAGCTGAATCGCTATCTTACCCAATGTTAGCTGCACCAGAAGTATCTCAGATGTGTTATGTTGGCCTACCAGTCTATAGGTTTGTGCATCCTTTATGAATATGGAAAGACCACTGTCTTTGGAGCTTCAGTCCAAATTCTGGGGCTGAAAGGTGTGGAATGAGTTATAGACTGGTAGTGCAGGGATGCTTTCTGCTGCCTTGAACCATGTCTCTGTTATGGCACAAATGTCGATGTTCTCCATTTTAAGGAGTGCTCTGAGTGAGTGCATTTTGAGATTTAGACTTTTAGTGTTGAGCAGCATGATCCTCAGATTGCATTTGTTTGTAACTGTTATGGTAGTAATTTGGTCTTTGTAACACTGCCTAAAAAGGCACTATAGGGGTGACAAGACCCTTGGCCAGTATCCGGAAGCCCAGGGGTGACACATGCAGGCCATCTCTGACAAAGCATCGAGGTCTGTCAATCATGTCATCAACAGATACTGGATCCCCCTAAAATGACACCAGAAACTTAGCCAATTGTTGAAATTAATAATATTCTGCTTGACTGTGGTATCATTCTGGGTGATGGCAGGATACTGCTCAGGGCTAGGGTCATACCCGCCTGGGCTACATAATCAGAGAGCTCCTCCATGTCTCTTTTCATGTAGTCCAGGCAGGTACATCTCAAGTCATTCACACCCACATCTACAATGAAAGTGTCATATTTGTACCTGTTGTTGAGGGGCATGAGTGTGTGCATTATGTAGTGGATCCTGGTGCCTGGCAGGCAGCTGACTGTTACTTTCTCTTTATTCAACCTAGTGAGTGGGACATAGTGTGCCTCACTATCAAGTCACCTATAACTAGTGTGTTGGGCATGCTGTTTTGCCTTAGGGGCTTTGCTTGAGTGGCACACTGTTTAGGAGAGTTATGTTTCTCATGATTAGTGTTGTGTTGTAGTGGTCGAGTGCGTTTCTGCCTTGGCGGTCTCTGCTGTTTGGGTAGATTTTTATTGAAAGCCTCCATGAAGGTGGGTGTGTGGTTTGTGTTTTTATGTGAAGGCAGTGCTGGTGTGTGTTCTGGGGGGCTATGTGTTCCATCTGGTGTGGTGCAAGTGTTGACATTCTCCTCTTGATCAGCTATTCCGGTCTTGGCTGGAGAATGTGTGGCTTCCAATTTGGATATATAAGTGCATCTTTCACAAGTCTGAGTGTTGGGAGGTAAGAGGAGAGGGTTGTCACTGTACATGAGGCAGTTGCTACATTGCCTCAGGATGCCCAAGTTCACCAGCTCAATAGGGTAAAGCACGGGGAACTGATCTTTAGACATGCCTGGAGGGGTGGGCATTAATAATAAGTACTGGAGCTGTTTTCTTGTAGAACATTTAGAGCTGGTAGCACTTTTATGTGCTACAATAATTGCTACAAGAAGTCTGGTAAAGTGCTAGACTAATAAGCTAGTAAAAGTGCAGGAAAGGAGAGAACTAGCAGATTTTTGTGTATTTTTGTATAGTATTTATAATGTGATTTGTACTGTACTGGATTATATTGTATTTGTATTGTACAGTATGTGGAGCTTTTCTCCCCAGGCTTCTGCTGAAAATGGGTTCTGTTGACCCAGTCAGACCACCCTGGTAAACAAATGTCAAATAAATAAATAAATAAATAAATAAATTCTAGTAAACATTGCTTTGCTGTATCATAGTTTAAACAATCAATACCAGACAATTTAGAAACAGCAGTTACAGCTTTACTGTGAAGTAAGGGGGTTAGGAACTGCACCCAGAGCCCAATAATTTAATTAAGTAAGTAATTTAATTTCTTACTATTTATACTGTCTGCATACTCTTTTAAATATATGAATAAAACTATCAAAATTATTACCCTCTGTAAATTGTGTAAGAAATTTACTCACTTTTATTGCTTCTGGGGTTTGGTTGTTCCCTTCCCCATTACCTCCATGACTCTGGCTGAGAGTCAGCATCTCTCTGTCATGTTGAGGCTGCTTCTCATTTTCTTCATCCCCAAAATGCTGCAGTCTCTCTGCTCATTCTAATTCCAAATGTTTGGCCTCCAGTTCAAGTCTCTTTAACTCCAGACAGATTTTTAAGTCTTTTGAGGAAAAGGTGAACTGTTTTGTTTCTGAGGGCTGCAAATCCCCATCACCAGACTGGTCATCCTCATAGTTTGTCTGAGCTGCGACTACAGTCTAGAGTCTGGATTTTTCTCTCTGTCTCCCTCCAGGTCCCCATTAAGACTCCCCACTGGCACAGCTATAAATATGAGTCCTCAGCCAAGTGTCCAAACTAAGTCTTCCAGCACCCTCTCTGTGAAATCAGTGCTTTATGTCCCTGCTTCAGGCAGCTGACACACACATTCTTTGAGATTTGATTTTCACACACACACACACACACACACACACACACACACACACACACACACACACACACACACACACACACACACACACAGCTGGGAAAGGCTAGCACAGATTTACCAACTATGCCCCCTTATGCCCAGACTATAAGGTAGTTACTGACACCTGACACTCCAAAGCCAGCTACTATAAGGCTCTTACAAGGGTGCCCAATTATAATGAGTGAAACTAATATTAATACAACTGGTAGTGTTTGACCAATATAGTAAGGCTTTCAGAAGTGGCCACAGAGTCACCAAATTGATATGAGCACTCTCAAAGGTTAAAATATTCTCTAAAGGACCAGTGACGATGAAACATTTAAATGTATTAATAATAAATAATAAAAGAGCATGAAAATATGAAATATCTGTTTACAGTAAACAGAGTTTCAGCCACAGGAAATATTAAAATAATACAGATGAATAGATTCACACAGATACAGAAAAACTGTACTTAACTAATCTCACTATATTTTTCTGACTGATCTAAAGAACTACTATTCCCTGGTCACTTACTAGATCAAGACATGCTGAAGTAGGTGAGGGTCCTTCTTTGTCAGGTTCCAAAAACAGACTTCCCTGAGTCTTCAGTTTCATCTAGTATTAAAAAAAACATCATTTCAGTGATGGATTGCAAAATGACATTGCATACATCTGGTCATCTGACTTCTGGTTCCCTTGCTACCCCCTTGTGAGAAGCTGCCAGGACTTAACACATACATATCAATAATACACACACATAGAACTTTACCAAGATCTGTTGCAGCTTCCAGAAGTCATAAAACAATTTCAAATGTCTACTCTTCCAGAGTAGCAATTAGTTCACTGCTAAAGACAATACAGAAGGTTTTCTAGTACTTGTTTTCACAGACATTCCATCTATGGCTGCAAACAGAACTGAAAGATACAATGGGGAATTGAATAAAGCATACATGGATTAATTTTCCATGTAGGCAAAGTGGCAAGGAACTTGCATGGAAGTATGCAACTGTGTGATCCTGTAAACATTGTTGAGGGGAGTGCATGAGTGTGTGAACACAGAAGTTCCATGGCATGCAAATCACCTCATAAGCAGGAAAATTGCATCCCAATGAGGGTACTGGAGTGATCTAGCAAGCCAATAGGCAGTCCTGCAGACCGCGTGTTGGTGTCCGAAGTGTACACAGAAAAATTCCATGTACATGAGATAAAAAAGTAAACAGGGGCTGTAAAAACCCAGTAACAAGGACAGAAATAGCATCGCAGACAGGTTTACCTTTATATCATCGATCACGTATGATCGACCTACCACTTCATCGACCCATTTTTTCCATAAATTCGAATCTGCACCACCTCTTGCGTGTCGAATTAAAGTCGAATTTCGACATTTCTGGCTGTGCCACACCTCCACACCAGTGCTACCATGGGTCAAAAGGGGGCGAGATTTAGCCGTTCTCATATATGGTTTTCGGCATTTGGGACTTTTGCATTTTGGAGTTCGCGGAAGCATGGTCGACCTTTTTGAGATTGCTGTTTTAAAGGTAAACCTAGCAGACACAGATATGTGCAAAACTATATCAAAAACAACGATGAAAAAGAAGGCAACAGCCTAAGAAACAACAACCAGTTCACAGATTAAATTTAATACAGCTTAGCGCCTCGGCATAATAGCCTTCAATGAGCACAAGTTACAAGCACACACCCACTACAATATATATCACAATTAGTTAAATAATTAAATACATTAATTAATCAATCAAAACTAAATAAGATTAAAGAAAAAGCATTCAGTAAAAAACTAACAATATTATAACATTTATAATAAACTTTTCCAATTTACTTCTAAATTCAAACCATTAGGTGACATGGTATTATATTTTAAAATATAAATAGTTTCTTTAAATAACAAGATATTTTTAACTAATTTGTCATCACCTTTTTTAATAACGATACTTTCTAAAACACAACATTCAAACAATGCAGCATTACTATTATGACACTCCATAAAATGCAAGGCAATGGGACTAGATAATACTCTTTTATTAATATCTCTAACATGCTCCTGCATTCTAATTTTAAATTTTCTCTTCGTCTCACCAATATAATATAACTTACATGGACATCTAACACAATAAATAACCCCTTCAGAATTACATGAAGAAATATTCTTAGGTCTAAATGGAATACCATTAATATTGTCGAAATATGGCTTTACAAATTTACAAATATTACACTGGCCACAAACATTAGTACCTACTATAGCCAAATTGTTATTTACATTATCTAAAGGAGAAATATAATAGGTGTTAATTAATTTATCAGATAAATTTTGACCTCTTTTAAAAGACATTTTAGGAACAATAGGAAAAATCTTATAGAGACTTTTATCTGAAATCAAAAATCTCCAAAAATATTTAATAATATTCCAAATTTTATCACTATAAGAATTATAAACAGTGACAAAATAAATATCTGATATTTCCTGTGTAGGACCCACTAAACACCTATTATTACTATTAACAGAACTAACCATATTCCTAAAAGGTAAAAAACTATTTATTTCTCTATTATTATTATTAATAGTCAATTTATTATCCTTTTTAGCACTTGTTTTATCCATTAACTTGTTAATACAAAAATCTAATATATCAATACTATATCCCCTTTTCAAAAACATAATAATACTATCATAAATGTTCTGTTCTAGATCTATTACATTATTACATAATCTAGATAATCTTATAATTTCTCCATAAGGAATAGCAGATAATGTATGAGGGGGGTGACAACTAGTTCCATAAAGAAACTGATAACCATCCATAAACTTACGATACACTGTAGTATTAATCTGCTCACCTACCACTCCAGTTAACATAATGTCTAAATAATGAACTTTACTACCAAACTGTAAACCATCAAAACACAAATTATACTTATTATTATTAAGATCTGAAAAATGTGCAAAACTATACCCTGTTTGTCCAAAATGTAATGAAAAATAATTTAAAATAATTATTTTTTTAAATACTCAAATGGTGTTTGTGCAACATGTAGCAGTGCACAAAAATGCCATTATGCAAAAAGAACATATTTAAAAGTGTAAAAAAATAAATAAATAAAATATGTGACGATGCATTATAGGGCCTTGCATGGAATATATGCAATGGTAGATTTCTGTGGTTGCTAGGGAAGCAGGGTCTGGAATAGTGTAGTTTTCTGGCTGTGTGCATGGATATGTATGCAAATAAGCTGGGGTTACTGAATAGCAAAAATGGGTATCCGTGCCTGCAGATCACATCCGTGTAGCCCCAGAACTATGTTGGTGTCCACAGAAGTGGTAGCTGATATCAAAAGGGGGGTGTCTGTATTTCTTTAAGCACATTGGAGCTCAGTGGCACCTGTTTGCATGCCATGCCAGTGAGCTGAGCAGGGGGGTGTCCACTGCCTGTTAAGCTTCATTTAACTTCAAGGCAAGTGTTTTAGCTAGTTTGAGCCCATTTGCACAGTTCAGTATTGTGCTGAGCATGCCTGTCTATGGGGGTGTGTCCACTGAGTGCTGAGCATTGTTTGTATCTGCAGCACAGGTTTGCGTGCCACACCGCAGTGCTTAGCAGGGAAGGCTGTTGGAAAAAAAAAGGAAAATTGCCTAAGAAAGCCAATCATATGTAAATTACATATGACTACGTACTACTTAAACTGGGCCATTAAAACACTGATAATGATGTACTTGGCAGGTGAAATGCATCATATGTAGTCAATCACACAAGCTGTACCTCCAGCAGAGCACTAGAAAAGTTGCATACACCCTACAATCTGATTTCACCCCCATACCCTGCACCAGTGGAGTACAAATGTGGGATTTTTAACTAAAGCAATGCTAGGGGCTGCTGCAGCTCTGCTACATCTGTATGTGCTAGATGCTGAGGTCAGTGCTGATGCTGCTGCTGATAATAGCTCTAGACTGAGAAGGAGAAGAGTGTTCAGGCCCAGGGTAAACTTCCAGGAGATACATGAGCTGGAGATTGTAGAGTGTTACACGGTGGACAAGGACATACTACAAGAACTCACCAAGCTCTGCTCCCTCAACTCAGACCCAGAGCTAACAGAGGGGAACCCATCCAGTGGAAACAAAGGTATGAGTAGCCCTTAGGATACTAGCTTTAGGTACATTCCAAAGACTAACTGAGGACATGATGGGGGTCTCACAGGCATCAGCATCCAGGGTAATCCACCAGTTCCTGGATGCCATGGTAACACGTGCCAGTGAGTACATTTATTTACCCAGCATCCCTGAGGAAAGGGCTAGCAGTATACGACTCTTCTACTATGTAGCACACTACCATGAGGTACTGGGTGCCATAGACTGCACTCATGTACACATCACGGCACCACCCGGTGAGGAGGGTAGAGTCTACATCAACAGCAATGGGTATCAGTCCATTAACTGCCATTAACTGCCAGGTCATGTGCAATGCCCAGGGAATTATCATGAATGTGCGTGCTGGCAGCCCTGGCAGTTATCACAACTCCCATATCTGGAATGCATCACAGCTGTACCAGATGTTTGCCGGGGGGGGGACATCTGTATGGCCATCTACTAGGGGATTCTGGCTATGCACTGGAACCATGGCTGATGACACCCATCAGAAATGCACACACATCCACTGAAGAATGCCATAATGAAGCACACACACACACATACACACACACACACACACACACACACACACACACACACACACACACACACACACACACACACACACACACACACACAGACACACACACAGACACACAAACTAGGAACATCACAGAGCATGTGTTTGGGCTGCTCAAGTTATGGTTCCGGTGCCTAGATATATCTGGTGGAGTCCTGCAGTAGTCTCCAGCCACATGGTCACAGATGTTCACAGTATGTGCCCTGCTACACAATACAATCCTGCGGAAACAGTTGCAGCAGGATCATCAGAGGAAAGGGATACATAGCCCCCCACCAGTGCCTAGGTACTCACAGCCACACCCATAAAGGGAATTGGAGGAGGAACCCCTGAGGCAGTCCCTGTAGGCAAATGTAGGCATGCTCAGTATGCCCTGGCCTTGCCACTGCATTTGCAAGGTAAGTCACTATCCTATACAACAAATGTAAGGGGTACTAGACTATGGTAGCATATGTATGGACCTGCTGCATGTATGCAAGGGAATAGAGTGGGCTGCTGGGCTACTTGCAGAAAACTAACAGCTACTTGGGGCAACAGGTACTCTGTCCAGTACTGACTGCCCCATAATATGCATTAGGCCACATGTCTGGAACCCCCATTGCATTATGCAAGGGAAATGCCAAACAGTGGGGTCATAGGATGGGTTCACTTCAGAAGCTCGAAATACAGAAATCTCTAATTTCAGTATCTCGAGTCCAAGAAGCCAAATCCACATAACAGTGAAAGTTTAGAAGTGCGAAATTCAAAACCTCAAATACTGGAGGTTTTGAATTTTGCGCTTCTAAAGTTCCGCTATGGTCATGTATTCAGGTAAGTGTGTGTGTGTGTTAAGGGGTTTGGGTAGGGGCTGTGATGTTTGTCAGTGTGTTTTGTTACTGTGATGTGTGTGTGTGTGAAGAGACAGTAGCTTGTGTGGTGGTGTTTTGTGTGTGTTTGTGTGTAGTGCGACCTCGGAGTGAGAATATTTAAGTAGGGGTGTGGGGGGTGCAGGGGGATTTCCCCCCATTTTTCATGTAGTAGAATGATTGTGTGTTTGTGTGGTGGATGGTGTGTGTGTGTATGTAGTAAAACCATGAAATTCAACACCTCCGGTATTCGAGGTTTTGAATTTCGCGGTTTTCAGTTTTCGTTGTTTTGTGGATTCAACTTCTTGGGCTCGAGATACTGAAATTCGAGATTTCAGTAATTCGAGCTTCAGAAGTGAATCCCATAGGACAGATGCATGACTGTCAATGCCAGAGTCCCCAACACCCAGCACATTAGTGTTCCCATACAACTGCAGTAGCTGTATGTTTGCAAGGATATATCAGCAGAAAACATAGTTCCAGGGCTGTCACAAAGAACCTGGCCACATGTCTTATTTTCCACAAAATTCAGGGGTCACAGTGTATGTCTATATGCTGTTGATAGTGTGAGGAATTAAACCTCACTTTCTGGAGCCTGGTGTGGCTCACTGAGCTAAGGACATTAGCATGGTTGATGGTGTTGATGGTTCAAAGCTGGCTGCATATACAGCTTTTGCATGTGAGTTACTCATATGTTAGGAATCCCACAGACTGTCATAACACCATAATCTATTACTGCAAGGAAGCTGGACAAAGCCACAGAAAATGAGGGAACATAGGTCCAAACCTCCAGGCATTATACATGCCCTGAGTAACCTTGAAGGTGGCTAGTGTAACAGCAGATTGCAACAGATCATATTAGCCACAGTATGTAAAGGCCATCACTTAACTGTGTCAGTATTTACAACAATTCAGTGGACTGCATTTTATAGTAAATTACCAGACAAACACAACTGTATGAGGAACAGAGCAAACCTATGGGGCAGAATGCTGGACATTCTGCAAAATCATGTACAGTGAGAGGTATGACGACTGTCACCCTGTGTGTGGTGTTACATCATGTACTGCAGTCACATCATAAGAGCCCCCAGTCATATATAACAGGCTGCTTATTGGATAGCCTCAGTGATCACTCCCCAACATTCCTACTGAAAAAATACCTATACCAAGCTAAACCTGTTGTCTACCGTCAGATATGTAAAAAAATAAACTTTAACCCACTCACATTCATCTCATCCCTCAAAGAATGTAAATGGCATCCTCTAAAGTACCTCAGTCTTGATGACGCAGTTGAATTTTTTAATACTACGTTCCTGAGCATCCTTAATTACCATGCCCCCATAAGACTTTCCAGAATCAAAGCACAACCCTGCCCATGGCTACAGAAAACCACTAAGTCAGAAATGAAAGACAGGGATAAAGCCTGGGAGCACTGGCGCAAAACTAAGACCCCCTCAACTAGACAGAAATTCCTAGAACTACGCAATAGAGTCAAAAAGCTAATAAAACAGGAGAAATTCCAATACTACCAGTCTGCCCTAGACTCCTCCGAACACAGCCCCAAACAATTCTGGTCCTCCATAAACTCCATCCTCCACCCAGGAAAAGTCAGTACCCCTCCTCCTAACATCCCTCACTCCTCAGAAAATATTGCTACCTCATTCAACACACACTTCACACAAACCATACTATCACTAGCTAAACAACACAACCCCCCTCCAACCCACACCTTCAACTACTAATCTCCCCACTGCCTTCTCATTTTCTCCTGTACCTACCTCCAGCATAAAAAACTGTTAACTAAACTTAAACCCACCAAATTAGCAGCAGACAACCTCCCAAGTGAATACTTACAAATCGCAGCTCCACAGAACTAACCAATTACTGCCCCATAGCTATTCTCTCTCCAATCTCCAAAATACTAGAGAGATGCATACACTCTCAGGTCTCAGACTACCTCCTTACTAACAACCTCCTTTCTAATACTCAGCATGGTTTCCAACCAAACCATAGCACGACCACTGCCTTACTCTCCTTTACTAACACTATCCTTCAGCATAAAAACAATGGCTATCTCTCCTCTGCTACTTTCCTAGACCCATCTAAAGCATTTGAAATGGTCTCACACAAACAACATATCTCTGTCCTCAATAACCTATCCT
>NC_056731.1:522272443-522379323 GCF_019279795.1 Protopterus annectens
ATGGGCTCCACTATCCACCGGTCCCTCACACATCATACCCCACAGTCCATCAACACTCTACATGTGTGGCTATCACCAAGATAGTAACAATACCAGTTATGTCTCTGTGTGCTGTGACAGAGTCTGCTGTATGTCTCTATACCCATCACTGCAGTCTACTGTGGTGTGTCTCCTATGGGCAAAGTCCTACCACTATGTCATACAGTCAGTGTCAGATAAATAGCTGTGTGCTATTACAACTATATGGGGACAGTCCAGCAACACCAGTGTGCCACAATGACAGACAGCAATGCAAACCTACTTTCATATATCTATCCTGTAGGCATCATACCACTCTACCACACAGATGTTTCCAGAATGTGAACATGTGCCTCATAGATGTAGTCTTTTTGGCACACACATGTGGATGTCTGACAAATGGTTGGCCAGTCATAGATGATTGTTGTCAGATTATAGAGAATCTGGCTGTCACACACCATACCCCTCAGGAAACACTTATGCTACAGTAATATCTCTAAGTCTATTCATAGTTTTACTTTGTATGGCCAATATGTAAACTCTGTCACTGAGTTTGGGCCTGTGTCCCCCACTAATTATGACTATGACCTGAATTCCTATTGTAAGGGGTTGACAGGTATTTTAGCCATAGCTCTCAAGCAATGAGGTATGAATGTCAACAAAACAGTGACCTAGCCAGAGCACATCAGGGACACTCAGGGATACCTTTACAATGTCAGAACTATTTCTGTGTGACACTGACAGACTGAGAGGAGGTAAATGATAGTACATCATTTGATATTACAGCCATGTACACCCTTACTTACTATCAATATGTCTAAATCATAATCCACTAGCTGATCTACAACAGCCAACCATTGTAGGAGGGAGTAACAGGGGCAGAGCTGTGATTTGATTCAAAGCAGGGATAGTTGAGAGGCCTGCCTGTAGCTGTTGGACAGCAGAGTATCAGCAACATGTCAATACCATAGATGTACTACAGGCCTAATGTTGTAATCCCAATTCCCCATACCTCCATCCTCCCACCTGCATCCCATTATATGGGGACATGTATTACATACCTGGTAGAGTGAAGTTATCCTATTTTGACCAGAACCTCTGCAAACAGCTTACAAAACCATTATCTGTCAGAGTAAAGCAACATACAGACGTGTTCCCCATAAGCAGTTGATTGCCTTTTGTAAGTAATGCTCATTAACAGGTAATTGTAGATGTGCCTAATACTGTAAGAAACACATAAGATCATGAAGGCACATTAAAGCACATTTAAGTGGGTTTGCATGGGTCTGTGCAGTGCTCCATGCAAACCAATGCTAAAAAATTTAAAAAGGAAAGAAAAAGGGGATTATAGGACACTGCTGAAATGGGGCAAGCAGGGGGAAAACATACAGAAAGGCAGGTAGGGATGTGCAGGAAGGGTGTAGGAAAGGATAATAGCTTTACATTTCTTTTACAGCAACAGCTATGCAATTTTGGACCCTCAAACCCTGAAGGTAGGGGTGAGGACAACATAAATGTGTTGTCAAACCAATTGGACCTACTAAGTTGCATCCAGCAGACACATGCAAAATGGAGAGCTATGTATGGGGCAATATTTTTTATTTGTGGGACAGCTCCCCATTTTTTTTAAGGATAGAATGGAATGTTGGGGAAGAGATGTAGGCAAGTTGGGTAGCAGAGGTTGCATTTGCAGACAGACAAGACAGACAAGACTGCATACTGGGGCAGTGTGTGACACATGAGGGGGGTAATACCTTGGATGGAGAGGGTGTTGTGGAATCAGAGATGCATGTGCCCCCAGATGGCAGCAGCATGACTGACATTCCCACCCTTGTGTGGCCAACATTGCTCCTTAATTGCCCCGAAGGTGGCTGTGCTGGAGGCTGGGTACCAGGGCCACCAGGCCCCGCCGGGTTGTTGAGTCTGCCCTCAGTCCATCACGGGCATTGTTCATAGCTCCTATGCACATGAAGCGTAGTTGACCTTGGGTGACTACCACCCCTCCACCACCACTCCCAGGGGGGGATTGGCTCCGTCCCCTGAAGCGGTTCTACCTGAGGGTGGTGCAAGGCCAGCAGAGGGGGCACCACCGGCTTGGGTCCCAGATGCGCTGGTACCCGGTGCCATGGCTGGCTGAGGTAGGGTAGGCAGATCAGCAGGAACTGGCCTACCCTGTCATGCTTTGTGATTGAGGTATAGGAATGTGTATAGGTTCATAGGTTCATAGGTTAGTACTAGGCTAACTGCCCTTGTGAGCCATTTTAAGCATAGCCAAATACCCCTTTTGAGACTCAAACTCTGTACCTTGTGTTTGTAAGGCAAATACCTTAACCAGTAGGCCACCCTCCCAACCCCTTTTAAAGTTACATCACATAGGTTCGTACTAGGCTAACTGCCCTTGTAGACCATTTTAAGCCTAGCCAATTACCCTACATGAGAATCAAATCCTACACCTTGTGTTTGCAAGGTAAACACCTTAACCATAGGTTCATAGGTTCATAGGCTGGTACTAGGTTATCGGCCCTAGGGCCTATACAAGCCTAGCCATAACAAATCCCTGACTATTTCTTCCCACACTATTTACTTCCCTGGACCCCTGTCTAGCAGGGCAACTGACGCGATCCCTGGGGTGAATTTCCTTCCTCCCATCCAATTGTCAAGGTTCCTTTTGAAGAGGGCCAAAGAAGCGCTCTGCTTGACATGTATGGGCAGTCTATTCCAGAGTCTGGGGAGTTTCTGGGTCAGGAACCTATCCCTCCAGCATGTTTTGTTTATTGTGATGACAAGGTTTAGAACTTTGGTGCGTGTGGCTCTGAGGGACTGGGATTTCTGTGTAGCATTCCAAACAGCTCTGGGTTTGACATGGCCTTGTATGTTAAGCAGAGATTGCCTCTGAGTAGACGATATGCGACAGAGTATAGCTGGAGTTTTTTAAGGTGGTCAGTGTAGGGCATCTGCTTTAGGTCTGTGATTCTTTTAGTGAGGTATTTCTGCAGCCTTTCCAGTTGTTACAGATGACTTGAGAGGTACATACCAAACGGGGCATTGTATTCTATAATGGGTCTAATGAGGGATGAGTACAGTGAGACAATGACCTCCTTTTTTCTGGATGAAAAGCCCTTAGTGATGAGGTGTGCCACATAGAAGGATTTCCTGACTTTGTGGCAATGTGGTTATCGAAGGTGAGACCACTGTCCACCTGTGTCCCTAAGTCTCTTGTCACACTTTTGGTGTTTAGTGTACTGCCACCTATGTGGTAATTCACGGGTACGTGTTTTTTCCCAAAGGGGCACTTGTGCATGCGGAAGCACACACACACACACACACACACACACACGCACACGCACACGCACACACACACACACACACACACACACACACACACACACACATACATATATCTATATTCTATATATCTTGCATAAGTTGGACATGTGAGGTCTTCCCCACTATATATGCACATAGGTTCCCTTTATCACTGAAAGAGGTTTTCAGTGAGACTGATTTGCAGTAACGGCACTTTCTGAAATTACAGTAAATGAATTAACATGAATCTTTGGATGAAAGTATGCTGGAAATAATCAGAGGGTCACTGCCAAAAATACTCTCAGCATAGCAACATTTCCGCATACTGGTAACACTTAAAATCATTTTTATACTGCTTTTCCCCTTTTAAACATATTAGCCATTATACAGCAGATTGCAGTGTCACTAACAGATTTATAACATAGAGTATTAGCGGTATTAGCAGTAATCCTTTCATTATGAGGGCTCGCAACATCTCTCTCTCTCTTCCTTTATCTATGCATGTAATGATCAGAATAAACTTTCAGAAAAAGATGGCAAATTCAAAAACTATGGAGATATCAGGACTTCACAGTACTGGAATAAGTCTAATCTGAATTCAGGCATGGGCCAGTATTCCCCTCAGTGTCCCACATACATATCAGCTAAGCATATAACACCATCCATACAAACACTGAAATAAGGGGTCACTCCACCTGCAGACCAAAACTGTTAAGGCCATCTATGCATGCCACTATGCACAGTATTGTCTTAGTCACAGGTAACCCCACAGTGAGACACACACAGACAGACCACTCACTTGGCTATGTAAAGAACAGTTGATGGTGAGCTGCTTCTCAGGTACCAGAATTCAAAAGATCATGCAAGTCCTTTAACTCCAGGTACACATATGACATTATTGTTGTGCATGTGGGAGTAAATGGTTTGAAACACATATTGTTGGATTATTGGATCATAGGATCACAGCAGGCCACCAGGCAAAGCATTTTGTTAGTTATAACAGCATGCCAAAATATTGGAAATAACCCATTAACATATCAATACATATTATATGGAACACAACAATAAATAACATAACAGTCAGTATATTAACAGCAGGCCAGTAACAGTTACGGCATAAGGCCAACAACATACATAATTCAACAAGATATGCTAATATGCAACCATTGTAATACATAACAATAATAAAACACATGCCCCAAAATACAATTTAAAGAGCAACATATGTTAAAAGTAAACCATAACCAATGAATAACAATAACAAATTTAGATGAAGACAGGGGGTGGGGAGAGAGAGAGAAAAATACAGTCCATTAATGCCAGCATAGGTTATATAGTTTACCACAGTACTGCTATATACTCTATAGGTCTGTCCTTTCTTTATGTATAACCGTGCCCTATAGCTACTGTACGATGTACATACCTCTCAAGCTATCCACACAGGACAGTATGGGCCAAGCAGTAACACCTGCAGGCATACCACTACAGAGAACACTTACACTTCAGGTGGACCTATATAACTACCAAGGTCTACTGTGGACTGATGTAGTATTACTGTTTTATTGACATAATAATGTCAATGATACATCTGTGACAGAGGGATTATCCAACAGTAATTGCATTCCATAACACTTTAGAGGCATGTATGTGTACAGTACAAAGAGTAAACAACTACCATGCCTTGCTTGGCAGGCATGGGGATAGAACTTTAGCAAACTTTCACAGACACCCCCGGCATACAGCCATAGCAAGGTTACACATTTTATTTATTTTATTATTATTGTACTTTTTGCCTTTGTTTTATGAAGTCTTATCACATTCCTGGTCAATACTGTTAACAGTCTGTTACATCTGAACACACAAATTATTTACATATAATAAGGGCTACCTCACCCATTTACCTGTATTTCCTGTGGAGAGAACATCTGTCATCAATATGTTACTGGTTCAGTAATATTTATTACTTCATGGCACTGGATTCAAACCCTCGTCTGTGTGTGGCAAAATGTACTTCATAAAGAGCATTTAACAAACTGAGTTGCTGAGCCACTGCTGATTACTGACTGACTGATATTTGCCTAGAGCTCACCTGAAAACAAAATATGACCTGGTAATAGTGCTACAGTTTTATACTAGACTGCAGTACAGTTGACCACACATGCATGAGAATCGTGCATGATGGAGATACTAAGTAGACTGTACATTACTACATAGAATGCAGGTGTACACAATTAGTGGGTGGAAATATCTGTGAAGTATACAAACCATATCAGATTACTGGGTTGGCTACCTCACCCATATACAGTTGCAGATAGTATATTTGCAGTCTACAGCTATTGCACTGTCATACTTGCCTGCAACACTGTACCTTGGAGCCTAAATGCATATAGCTGAAATGCAATGGTTAACACAAGACAATCCTGATATACACAATATACCTTGGGTGTTAATCCTATTGCTTCAGATGTTATTCAAGAACATGTGTCATAATGAATTTCTTGTAATACAGCTCAGAATCTACAGTTATTGCATAACACTATTAGCTATACCTTGAGGCAAGTAGTGGTATTCTTTTGTGTTTTTATTTCAGAGCAGTTGTCTTAATTGATTTCATGCAAAACAGCCCTAATTACAAACATTTTGCACAATACAGCTTTATTAGGGGTACCTTCATGCAGTTACTGGTATAGTTTTGAGTCTTTATTGCACAACAGTTGATGCAATGCAGGTGTTGCAATATAGCTGTAATTCTACATTTATTGCAGGAGAAAGTTTATTTCATTTACTTTATCAGGGTTAATGCTTCAGTCTTCCCTGCTTATTGCACTATATTTGGCAGTAGTCACTTATTGCAGTACAGGTCTACATCCACATTCACTGCAATACACAAATCTTTATTGTATATACCTATTGGCAGTTAATGCTTTACTCTTTCTAGCTTATTTGACTATAGATTGCAAATTAATCTGTACGCACCACACTCATGGCGCAACTTGGCCAAGTGCCCAGCATGCTCCTCTAGGTTGTGAGCTCTCTCCCATGTAGCTGTAGGGAGAGAAGCACACCATTATACATGCCTATCAAACACTCAGATTAGATATTGGTAAAACAATGGTAACAGTACTTATAAACATGTGGGACATTCCCAGTCTGAACTTCCCAGACCCAAGTGTCCAGGAGATCCCCCTTCAGATGCTTCAGGTCATCATAGTGGTGATGGACCTGCTCACCTGTGTGGGGGATACATGTAGTACTGGTGAGATTGCATGCTAGCCAGTACCAGGCATCTTCCTTGCACTCTGAGCCCTGGAACTACCCTTGCAGCAGCCAGTCATCATGGTCTTTCACCAGGAATCCAACTATGACCCTGAACTTCAAAATGCCCCACCGCTGTGCCTGGAAGCACTCACCTTGTCCAATGCCAGCCAGAGTTAATGTACAGTTCAAACACCAGTTGGTTATGCTGTATTCTTACCTGTTGAGCTTAATATAGCCTGTTTTCCCAGGTTTCTATTACTTCCTTGAAGAGGCGTTCTATTGAAGCCTCTTCATCAACTCTGAAACCGCAAAATTTGAAAACATTGAACGTCTGCATAAGTGATTTCTTTCCTTGGGGAAAAAAATTGCTTGGCCATCCTCGTCAGTTTGCTGTTTTCCCCACTGTAGTGTGATCTCGGAGCTGGTATATTTAGTTAGGGAGAGTGGGGGGGCACCGCCCCCCATGTTGGGTGTTTGTAGGGCAAGCGATTTCTTTCCAAGGGAAAGAAATCGCTTATGTGGAGGCTTGATATTTTGAAAGTTCACTGTTGTAGAGTCAATGAAGAGGAATTTGATGGAACGCTGCTTTGAGAAAATAATATTTACCCGTTTTCCCACCCGTGCACGCCATTGGGGGATTTTTAAAAATGAGGCACGTCTCTTGGCACCAGACAAACCAGAGCAGTCCTTAAACTAGCAATGCTCACCAGTGCTTACAGTGAACCAATCAGCTAAGCACTGCCAAGCAGTGCATAAACAGAAATTGTATAAGCAGTGCTTAGCAGGTCTTAGCAGAGCTTAGCTGAGCACAGCAGATCAGGATTGAAAAATCACCATAATAATTTGTCTTTGGAAAATAAATGTTTAATTGCCTTCCATGTATACAAACCCTGCAACTACTGCACATAAGGCCGTAATGCTAACCACTTGGCTACGTGGATATGTGGAATGCTGCTAAGCACCAATCTGTGCTGCGCAAACCCACTAAGCTATGCTTAAACTTGACCTTTGCATCAGAAATTAAATGCATCTGGTTTCTATTTTTAGATGTCTGACACATGTCATTTGCTGTGCTCTGTGCTGCACTGCGCAAACATGGAAAAAAAAATTAAATTAAATACATTGCTATAATGCACTTGGACAGTGCAGGGGGTGAGTTACTCATCTGCATACACAGTCACACACTCCCTACACTGATTCAATAACCATGTTCCATGCCTCTCCCTCAGCAACATGCATCATTAATATGCATGGCGTGCTACAGGGGGGAACCACGTACATGGACATGGTAACTTCCACATAGGCTCTACACTATGCCTACATGTATTTTATTAAATCTGGGGGGGCGATCTTTATGGCCTTAATTAAGTAATTTAATCTCTTACTATTTTTCAAAGTTAGCTGGACTGAGATTAACCTCTTCTCTTCCAGTATCCTCTGCTAAAACATATACATTTAATAAGTTACAATACAATCAGGACCCACTGTCTGTACATTTTTAACACAAGCAGCTTTACAAATACATTTTTCAACACATGCATCTGTTCAAATCAGTTTGATATACAAATGACATATAATTCTTTACAACATTCCGGCTAGCTGTGCTGGCATATGTTACACATCCACTGCCCTACTTCTCCTGGCATAGCTGGCAATACCTCACATCATCACAGAGACAAAAGCCAGAATCAGGAGAATTTAGAAGTATTAATGTTATATGCTTCAAAGTTAACAGGACCACAGTTACTGCTTCAGTGTGCATTGTCTGAGCAATAAGAAGAAAGAAACTCTTAACAGCTGACATTATTGAGCAACTGTGGTCATCAGTGAAATATGAAAAACTCAAACTTGTAGGTGGGATAATAAAAAATGGGGGGAATCGATCTAGCATCCTCTTGGTGGATCTACTTTGCTGTATAACACTGTATTGTCATTCAAGGTGAGACATACTGGGGATACTGTTTAACTTATTGTATGGTAAATGCTACTCCATAAGTGTGCTAAGATAAATAGTCACCTTCTTTAAATTACTTGTGTATTTTTTTTTTATATTTATTTGGATCTCTTCATGGATCATGGGCCTGGTCTATATGCATTATGGTGATCTGCCCACCTTTTGTTAGCAGCTGGGAGAATACCTAAAGCTGACACCATCCAGCAGTAGTTTAAGCAAATAAATGACATTTCAGATCAGCAGGCAAGCATAGTTGTACTTTGAAGTGGTTGGAATTTCCAAATCAGTAAATGAAAACCAAGATCTCATTTAGAATGGTATATGAGGCAATAATAATAATAATAATAACAATAATAATAATTCCTGTTTTGGTAAGATGCAGTAAACCAAGGATACATTTTATACTTTTGAAGGTAGAAGTTTACAGTATAGAGACTTTCAAAAAGGAATAAAAACTTAAATTTATAAATTTATTTTCTGCTTACAGTCTGAATATTTAACTTAAAAAAGAAAAAAAGAATGTAGGGTAGCAGTATGAATTAAAACTGCTAGAGCCTTTTCCCCCAAGTCATAAGCCCTTATTTTCTTGGTGGGCTCACAGATTGAAACTGTTTCAATAACAGTTTTATTGCCTCTGAAGGTATTGTCATGGCTGGTGACAGACTTGAACAAGGGTAGAGAAAGTAGACAGATGGGTATTAAGGAAGGCTTGGTAAGGCGGTAAGCAGCTCTTGCAGGATAGTTTAAATATAGCACTGCTGCAGGTATATATAGCTGAGGTCCAGTATTGGTCAGTGAGGTGAAGGTTTGATGGTTGAGGGTCTATATTACATAATCGTAGAGGCACTTTGAATATGTAATCATCGACCCCTAAACACCAAAATGTGAAAACCGCGAACAGCCAAAACTGCAAATGTTTTTCTAGGGGAAAAAAATTCAGTTGGCTGTTCACGGAATTTACCCTTTACCCCAATGTAGAGTGATCTCTGAGTTGGTATATTTAGTTAGGAGGGTGTGGGGGGCACAGCCCCCCACGTCGGGGGGTGTGGGGGCGCAGCCCCCCACTTAAATAACATTTAAAGTGTTTGTCTTGTTTCCATGGCCCCACAATTTTTTTCCCTAGGACATCTGAATATTCTTGGTTAGCATGATTTCATCGGCGTTGACTTATGATCTGGCACCGATTTGTCACCTAATTTGATTGGCATAACAAATACATGGCTGTGGCCATTTCATCCACACAAGTGTGTGCTGTGCTTTGTAAAATTATGTGCATGTTTATTTTCATCGAAGGCAATTTATTCAGTACATGCCTGAAAGACAACTCTCAAGCCTCATGTACTGAGAGGAAATAGTTAACTGTGTCATTAACTAATTCTCTTTTAAAGCCTTAATCATACAAAGCAGCCAGAGCTTATTTTAGGAAACAATGTGTATAAGGCAGACAAAAAATCCTGGTTGATATGCTCCTGCACACACACACCCACACACACACACACACACACACACACACACACACACACACACACACACACACACACACACACACACACACACGCACGCACACACACACACACACCCACGCACACACACACACACACACACACACACACACACACACACACACACACACACACACACACACACACACACACACACGCACACGCACGCACGTGCATGCACGCACACACACACGCACACACACACACACACACACACACACACACACACACACACACACACACACACACACACACAGGTAATTTAAGGAGATCACCATTTAATTTACTAGCTTGTATTTAGGAAGTGGAAAAAAACAGGAGATCCACAGAAAAAAATCTGCATTTGCAGAAACATAAATACAGTCTCCATACAGAAGGCACCCTAGCTCTGAACTGAACCAAAGAACCAATGTGATTCTGTAAATTAAATCATTGTACAGTTGTGCCACATGATTAATTATCATTAAAATTCCATCAAGGAGTGAGTACAAATATGTCTGTAAAAAGATGTTATTTTAGTTGTTCATGTGGGATTATTCACCCTGTCCTGTACCCACTGTGATCAGTCTGTTCATGTTTTTAAATTATTTAACAGTGTGACAGAGCTTTCTATTACCTGGAAAAAAAAATAAAATTCATCCTCTGTAATGTTTAAATTGAGCTCTAATGTAAAAACTCCAGATTCCTACACAGAAATTAATACATTTCAAATGTATAACAGCATGTCTGCTGAAGTGTGCACCAAAAGAACCAACATGTATTTAAATGCAGAACATGTACCAGGCTAATACTATTATCATATATGGTGCCAGTAACACTTCTGAAGAGCTCTCTATCCGTTATAAGCTGTGACTCTGTGCCATGTAGAGGAAAAGCTGGTCAGAGGTCCTCTAGAGGTAGGTCATTAAAACTCTGACCATGTTGGTAGACAAAGAGTATGCTCTTTAAAAAGTAAATAAATAAGAAATCATACTGTCGGTATTTAATTATAGGGAAAGAAAGTTTTGGGCAAAGAGATATGAACCTTTGTTTCTGTTGCTCCTTACGAAAAAACACAGGCTGACAAATGCAGATATGCACAGACAAACACATATCCACACACAGTTTAGCAGTTACATAAACAGCAAATATTATTTATCCCCACTTAAAGAACATGTGTGTCTGTGTCAAATCAAGTTGTGTATAAATTGAAATCCTAAATGTCAGTAAAATGGGAGGTATGGAATGCAAAGTCCTTACAAAGCTAGCAGCTGTTTGCATTCTAGAGTTCTGATGCAGGTAAATGCAAGCAAGCATCATAGAATTTTCAGAGTGTGGTGTAAGTCATGGAAAATAATGTTTAACAGATGAAAGTAAATCCAGAGAAATTGCAGGGAATGTAAGAATACAAGAAGTATTTCAAAAATACATGTATGCTTACGACAGTAGCTAAAAACAGTACATCTTATAGTCTAAAAAATGTGTTGTGGTTAAAACTGCATTTTTATCTCAGTTCTACAACTCTGACATACTATTAAATTGCTCAGGAAGAATTGCACAATAGTTTTCATTCATAAAAATCTAGAACTGACATCACTTCAGTAAATGCTGTAGCAGAGAGCGGGAGTCATGCGATTTACATCCTACATAAGGAGGAAGTGGTTACACACTAGCTTACCAGATTAAAGAGTGACATCACAATATCTTCGTCAGCATAGTTCCAGTTCCTCGGTTTCAGACAAACTTGGAAAATACCATTTGTTTATCACATGGTAAGGCACTAGTTTCCATTAATTAAAGAACATAATGCTGCCTTTCTGTATACTCTGACATGGGTTCCTCTTGATATCATTTTTTTTAGTTTCAGGAATGAAACAGCCCACTCACTTCATTACGTCCTTCAGAATAAGTTTCCAGCCTCTTGGCTTGCAGAGCAAGATTTGTTGCAGGAATGAAGTATAGACCTGTTGTCAATGATTTCTGTAAAGCTGTGGAAACATCAGCAGTTGTTCTCTTCTGCATAACTTTGTAGCATTTTTTTTTTTTTTTGCCAGTCAGTATGATATGAAGAGGTGGGGGCATTCTGTACTGTAATGGTACAGTATCAGTATTGATAGAAACAGTTTGGGTGTGGTTTATTTCACTGTATTTGACTCCTTTTTTGGTGCTACTTAAAATATAGGCATACATGGGTGACTACAAAGATGGTGTGGGACCTGATTTAATACTAATAAGAGGAGAAAAATGAAGTGCTTAAAAATCTTAAAATACTGAAACTGCAAAACACTGAAACTCAAAATATTGAATGCTAATGCGCAAACCTCACATACAAGGCAAAGCAGTACTATACGTAGGCTAGGCACCCAGTAATAGTTAACATTATAAATGAGAAGGTGAACCTAGTCATTAAGCAGAATCTGTAGATTGTCACATAGGTAAAGGCATTGGCACACAGGTGGGAAGGGTGGGCCTTCTGATCTGTACATTGCCAGATTATATGGTTTGACAGAAATGCTGTACAACTGTAGGACAGAATGATTAGGATTCAGGGTAGACATCTATTCACTCAATGGAAGTGAGGCATCTAAGATTCAAAAGTATAGAACTTGTAATACACAGTAATGCAACATTTTGCCAAACTATTTTTCACTAAAAATTCAGTCATACAAAATTCAGATGTTATATTAGTTTGTCTTACTCTAAAACATAAGACCTTTCTAAAGTGATTTTTTGGCAGTAATCATTCTTGTTCAATCAAACTTCACCGGCTACTTAAATATTCTTGTAGTATACTGAAGGAAATTTCATTAATTGTTTTATTTAATTGATTCAATGTATTAATTAGAGGGATATATAAAGTAAGGCTGGGATTTAATGCAGTTATCTGATGAAGTCTGTAACAGGACGAAAACGTATGGGGAGAACAGCGTTAATGTGATTGCTTTACGTGGATGTTATTTTTATACTTGTTCCAGTTCGTTTTGCTAGCGTTTTGTGAGTTGGACCAATAAAACTGTGTTTTTGCCAAAAGACTTTCCAGTATTTCCATACCATTTTGGAATACTGAAGGAAAGTCTATCAAAGTCAACTTTAAATTGTATGCAAACACTTCACTGTCATTCTTCCACTCCATGTTAAACATTTGTCATGGAATTCAGGTCTTAGTGTTAGAACTACCCTGTTCTGGGGTTCTTTTATTAGACATCAGACTGTGTTGAAGGATATTTGCTAATGTTTTTTATTTGTAAAAATATCCCTAATATCTTGTAGCATTAAATGAAGTCTGGACTGCAAACTGGCATTTTTTACTCACTACTAAAATTCTTCTTATCTGTTTGCCTTTTAAGGTTAATCAGATAGCAATATTTGTGTAGGAACGGACTCAGAAGCTGAGTTTTATATGAAGTCTAAATAATAGATCTTAAGGTATTTATTGCAGGATAGATTTCAGGGCATGTCAACAGAAGTGCTTCAGATGGCTTTGTGACCTCTGCAGGATGGCAAAATAACTATGTGCATATCATATTGTATATAGCAAATCTTCATATAGGTTCATAGCTTCATCAGTGTGTACTGGGCTAATGACCACAAGGGCCTTTTTAAGCCTCGCCATGCATCCAAATCTCTGGCAAGTTCAGGTACCCTTGATAAGTATAAACAGGGGCTTAGGAAATGAAACATTTACAAGCAGATCCTGGGAGATGAACCATTTACAGGCCGCCTGTGTTCATTAGAGACGTAGGTGCCAAACCAGGGATGAAGTTCCTGTCCCCCATCCAGTTTTCCAAGTTACACTTGAATTGGGTTAGAGAAGAATTCTTCTTCATATGGATGGGGAGCCTGTTCCAGAGAACGGGTGGTCTCTGGGATACATATAATTCAGCAGGTCCTATTTATATCATAAGCAAGGTTTAAGTCTTTAGAACAGGAAATTCTGGTGCTATTTGTTTTGCAGATATTGCCTCCATGAACAAAAAGTGAACCCAGCCTTACTGGTTTCAATTTCAGCAGTAGCTTTCAGATTCAGGTCTTTGACTGCTGATGCTACTATTTTTATGGCAGGCTTGCTCTGCTGACCAAGTACACATCACTCAGTACTGGCTTCAGTGTGAAAACGTATTTAATGTTGTGATAAAAATGCATTTATTTCACGTTACTTCATTGCTTGATGCCAAGCTACTGTCTGTGCTAGAAGGAACCATTAATCATTTCCCCAAGGGTACAAAGTGAAATGCTGACACTAGACAGTTGGCAAAGAGAGGACATCAAGGATGTCCATGTATGGACCCCATTCCCAGATAAGACTCCAGTTCTACGTGGCAGATGCCCTATTACTACATACATGTGAAACTATGGAAAGCAGCATAGCTTCTCCATTGCATCAGCATCTCATCTTTGAATGTAAAGCAAGGATATTGTGGTTTTACAATCAGTTCTATGTTACAGAACATTTACAGGGTAAACATCCATATCTCTGAAATCTAAGTGTCTGTTCTTCCTAATAATACATATTAATGAGTACTTTGTGAGAACGCAGTAGACTTTTTAAAATAAATTTCTAGCCAAGTTTATAAACATTTCACATTGCACCACACTGTGAATGATAGGAACAAATACAAGTACCAGTGAACATCCATGTGCAGATGCAGCTACCTCTGTGGCTCTGGAGGTAATTGAAGGTATTGCTGTACCAAGATCCACCTGACTGCTGCAGAGGGAAGAAGCTCTAACCACAATTCTGGTGACCCATGTTTATTTAGCAGAGCCTAGCACTAAGGAAGCAGCTGGGAGGGAATAAGAGGTGACTGGTAATTTTGCTGGATCATGTCTTCTGCTAGGAGGCGAGAGATTTACCATTTAGGTAAATCAGCTGTTCATGGAGATGTTGGGTGCTGACTGGTACACTGGGAGGACAGAAAAAAGCCTTTTGCAGCCACTTGGATGGTTCCATACTGGATATGACTGCTCTGCTGTCCTATCCTCTAGCCCTCCTACCCATCAATTACACAAAGCATTTCCCTTCTTTTAGGATCCCGCTCTGGGGGGGGGGGGGCTAAGCCAGACAGATGGCAAAAGAAACAAAATGAAAAAGAGCTCCAGGACACAGCTGGTGGCATTTGGCTAGAGGAGGAGCAAAAACATTAAATTAAAATAAAAAAAAACATACATTGTTATGTTTTTAAAAAACAATACTCTTGTCTCTCTTCTTTTATTTTAACACCAGTGCACCTGTCACAATGTTTGATTATTGGATACATTTGAAAAGAACAGGTTTCTTCTTATCTGTTAGGTAGCTGCATCTAGTGACCCCCAGTGTGTACAGTTCACACTTTGCAGCTGTCCATGACTGTTTCCTTTTTTCCCTTCCCGATATCCAATAACATATTGTAGTACTCATAAAAAGAAATCTAGAAGTCTAGATTAAATAAAACACATTAGGGACCTAAAAGGAACCATACATCAATGCAACATGTTAACAGTAAACAATAAAGTGATCACTTATCCATTATAAATGGCAAATGTACCAATAAAAAATGTGCAAACTTCACAATAAGCAAATATATATGACAGAGGGTTATACAGTCAAGAATACACATTCCTTATATAAATAGGGACATGATATCTGTGACAAAAGTAACATTATCAGCTCTGCTCCCATAGAACCAGAGAACATGGCTTATAGTTTAAAATACAGAATCCAGAAAACTTAAATAAACTGTCAATCATGTTAAATATTTTTTTTTCCTTAGTGAGATATCCATGCCTATTAAATTTTTCTGAACCTTCCCATCCTGGCTTAAAAAAATTTATGCATATATGGATACACTTTATAATGTCAAAATACTGAAATCTTAATTTCAGTATCTCGAGACTATAAAGCTGAACAATCACAATATTGAAACCCCAAAAGCGCGAAATTCAAAATCATGACTTTTAAATACACCCTCCACCACACAAACAAACATACATACACCTTCCTCCCCACACTACAACAAACCAACAAAATGCACACAAACACAACAACACAAATACACACACCTACACTACATATAAGCAGGGGGGCAAGCCCCCCTGCAACCCCCACAACCCCGCTACTTATATATACTAACTCCGAGGTTGCACTAAAAAGACAGACACTAAACCCACCACTACATACTCTATATTCCCCTTGCACAAACACACACCATATACGTACAAACACCACCATTCTCAACAATTACACACTCATACTCTTACCTACCTACCCTAACCTACATCTAAAATTTGCCAGCACACTCACATGCACTCAAATCCCTACCCAAAACCATTAAAAAAACAGCACTTACCTGAATCACCACATATATCCACACAGAGGCAGGCAAACCATATCCCACAGCACACCGCACCTTACAAACACAGCGAATCCCACATACTGCTCCACCACAACCACAAATTCGACACCGAATTTGATCAGGTGCAGTTTTGCTCAGCTGGACTTCTGACAGTTTCTTCTCGAGATACTGAAATTCAAGATTTAAGTATTTTGAGATAGTCAAGTGCTTATGTATATATATATATATATATATATATATATATATATATATATATATATATATATATATATATTCATATATTTATATCAGATTAATGAAGTTCCAAAACTTTGAAATTCATATGGCCGAGACCATATGATCGAAGTTTTGTAACTTCGAACAGTAAAAAAATAAATAAATAAATAACAAAAAAATTCTATTTTTAACAATTTTGCAGTGGGGCAAGCCCCCCATGCACCCCCATACCTCCTGCTAATTAAATATACCAACTCCGAGATCGCACTACATTGTGGAAAAGGTTAAATTTCCCATTCTGTGCTGTACAGCAATCTCCATTCAAAAGATTCGAAATTTCAAAACTTAGATCATATGGTCCCGGCCATATGACTTTTGAAGTTTTGATACTTTGATAATCTGATAGGAGCCCATATATATATATATATATATATATATATATATATATATATAGGTGTACCATCATAATGTCATCCGGACCATCGTCAAAACAACTTCCGCGAACTCTAAACTGCAACACCTCAAAACCAAGAATGTCGATATTCCAAATTACAAAATCTTGCCCCTTTTTTGATCCATGGTAGCACTTGTTTCAGGTATAGAGCAGTTAGAAATGTTGATGTCTGCTGTTTTGTTTGAATTTCTGATGTGTCAGCAATACAGAATTCACGGAAACGGTTCGACTATGTGCAGTTTAGGGATGTGTTTGCCGACATTATGATGGTAAATATATATATATATATATATATATATATATATATATATATATATATTATATATATATATGCGCATATGCACACATATGTATGTGTTTGTGTGTGTGTGTGTGTGTGTGTGTGTGTGTGTGTGCGCGCATGTGTATGTGTGAACAAAGCACTTGTGTCCACTTCATAGTCCCTATTAAAACCAAGCCAGCTGTTATTTTCCCATTTTTTTTACTTTTAAAAGAAATATACATTTCTGTATGTTTTAAAACCTTTTACCATCTTTCCACTAACTAGTAATAATATTATCAAAAGTATTGTTAAAATTGTTATTACTAATGTTCACAAATGTACTTAAGAAATTTGCATTTAGTATTCTTAATCCATGTATTTCTCATCCTGATATAGTATTGCTCTTGCTATGGGGTTTAATTTATTGCTCAGTGCTATTAACTAACTCTCAGTCTATAAAATTTAAATAGAAGCATCTTAAAAACACATGACATCAGCCAGCCTATCACAAAACCCCTAAAACTCTTCCCCCACATCTTGTTGTTGTTGTTGTTTGTCTTTCGGCTTTTCCGTGTTAGGGGTCGCCACAGTGGAACTCCATTACTCCGGTCCGCTAATAATTGGCAGTAGATTTTTAATGAATGCCGAGGTGCCATCTCGACGTTCAACCTTCAATGAAGGCATGCCCATTTACGCATGCCTTTCAAATGCCCAGCAAACCATGGGGAGGGCATGCAGACTCCACACAGAAGGCACTCCCTGCATTCCAGCTGAGAATCGAACGGGAGAACCTCTTGCTGTGAGGCAACAACACTACTGCTGCACCACAGCGGCACTATAAAACATAAATTTAAGAACAGTCAAGAAATTCAATAAAACGCATTTCAGAAAACCTGGGTAGCAATATTAAAATAATATCAGACAACAATATGTGACAACAATATGTTAGGTACCATGGACAATAAATTACAGATTTTCCCTCTGTCTTTTTGTTAATATGGGCTTTAAGCTAACTGCACTGTTTATACCTGGTTTAAAATCAGCCTGTAACCTTATTATCCATTCGTATTCTTTTATTTCAAAAATATTGTTCATTTCCCCACCTCTATTTCCCATATACACAGTATCTATTACTCTAAATTTAAAATAGTGCTCCTGACCACTTTCTATTATATGCTTACTTAAGGCATTTGTGGTAATATTCCTTCTAATATCTGACTTGTGCTCCACTATCCACTCTCTTAATTTCCTAGTTGTTTTTCCCAGATAAAATGATGGGCAAGCCACACAGGTAGCCAAATATACTACCTGGGCTGTGTTGCAACTTGTGGAAGAGTGGAACACAAATTCTTTATTTGTTAATGGATATTTAAAAGTAATTCCATCTTCATAAATATCACTACAGCAGCTAACGTTAAAGCATTTTATAGTGCCTAATTTCTTGAGCTGACTCTTCTTGGCTGCTGGCCTAAAATCTTTATAACATAGTTTCCTTTTCAGACTCTCTGAATTCCTATATGCAAAATAAGGTTTTCCTCCTATAATTTTTTGCAACTCTGGCATTGCCATCAAAATTATCCAGTTCTTTTCTATAATTTTCTTTACCTCCCTATTATTCATATTAAAAGTGGTAACATACCTAATTATACTATCTCGTTCTTCCACTGGTTTTATTTGATGCACCTCACCCTGCTGAAAGACTGGCCTATACTTATTTTGCCTTTCCTTGATTACTTCCTCATAAGTCTCCTTTACAGTCTCCATACTATAACTGCTTTCATAAAACTCTTCCATCATAATCCTAATTTGCTCATCAAACTTTACATCTTCTGTATTTAATGTAATTGCCCTAAATAATTGAGCCTTCAGTATACCTTTAAAGGTGTGGGGTGCATGCATACTGTACCTACTCACATAGCGATTTACGTGTACTTCCTTTTTGTGTATACTAGTTTCAATTTTCCCATTCTTATTAGACAGATCTACATCCAAAAATACAATTCTATCTTTTGAAGTTGCCATCTTAAATTCCAAAAAGTCTGTAGTTAAATTTAGATATCCTGTATACTCACTCATCCAACTCGTGTGTGCCATTAGGAAGTAGTCATCCACAAACCCTTCATAAAAACAAACCCTACTATTTAAAGCATTATATTGGCTACATATGTGTTGCTTTTCCCATTCATATAGTACCAAATTAGCATAGGTATTTGCCACAGGGGTGCCCATAGCTACCCCGGCTAGCTGCAAGTAGGGTTCATTATCAAAAAGAAAGATATTTTTCTTCAGTACAAGTTCTAATAGAGTACACATATTCTCAATCTGCCTAGTCTGCAATTTTATTTCAGTATTCAGGAAGTCACATATCGTCTCTATCCCATAATGGTTAGGTATAACTGTGAATAGGGATGTAATGTCCAGAGTAACAAATAGGAAATCTTTATTTTGCTGTTCCAAATACCACTTATGTAACTTGCATAGAAAATCATTTGTAGCTTTCAAAATACTAGGGCATCTTTGTAGGTAGCCACTTAAATACCTTTGTAGATGCTTGGAAATGGGTTCTGTTATCCATCCACCCCCCTGAGACTATAGGTCTCAGGGGGGATTCTCTATAGATTTATGTATCTCTGGGATCCCATATATAATGAATTCTCGGACAGGGGACCGTAAAGTAATTAAACTGTTCTATCGTTATATCATTCGATAACTGTAGATCATAAATGGTCATATTAATGTCAGAAACACATTTTTTAACATCTTTAAAAGTTATCTTTTTAAATGTTCCGGCATCTTGTAATAAACTTTTAAAGGAAGTTATTAAATACTTAACTTTGTCCATTAGCACTATAGCACCCCCCCCCTTGTCTGCTTGTTTAATAATCACATCTTCATTATTTATCAGATATTCTAGTGCTTTGTGTTCCTTGTATTTTCAGTTGTAAATTTTCCTGGATCTTGGCCTGGAATATAAATCCCTTAACTCACTTTCAACTATATTGCTGAAAGCTGCTACAACTGGACAGTTTACAGGCAGGAACGTGCTTAATTTTTTACACATCAAACTATCACCAGTTTCATTACCCTTAAATATTATAGCAATAACCCACGCCTGGGTGTGGGTAATGCTGGATTTACTCACGGTTGGTGTGGTTTGGTCATGAGGGCGAAGCCCGAGTGGCCAAACAAAGCCAACCGTGGGTAAATCCAGCATTACCCACACCCAAAAGTGGGTTATTGCTATTATACAATGACATTATTTAAGAAAAAAATAATTACTTTTCTTAAATAATGGCATTGTATAATGCCTCCTTGCTGCCCTTCCACAACTGTCTGGTATTCTGCGGCAGTTCTGATGTACTGTGCATGCATATGCCTACGCAGTACATCAGAGACGTGGGCAAAAGCAGTGGAGAAAGCAAGATCTCCGTTGCTTTTCACAAACTGTTTTGCTATGTTAAATGGGTTTAACATAGCAAGACAGCTTTAAAAAAAGCAACGGAGATTCTCTGTTGCTTTTTTTAAGGCTATCTCGCTATGTTAAACCCAATTAACATAGGGAGACAGTTTTGAAAAAAGCAACAGAGAAAGCAAGATCTCCGTTGCTTTTTACAAACTGTCTCACTATGTTAAAGGAGTTTAACATAGCGAGACAGCTTTAAAAAAAGCAACGGAGAATCTCCGTTGCTTTTTTTAAAGCTGTCTCGCTATGTTAAACTCGTTTAACATTGCGAGACAGTGTGAAGCAATGGAGATCTTGCGTTCTTCGTTGCTGTAAAAAAAGAGTTATAGTAATGGAAAAAGTCCGGGCGACCGGACCTTTTTCCATTACTATAACTCTGATTTACAACGTGCACACTGACCAATCAACGTGCACGTTTTTGAATATTAATGGGGGTTTGTTGTATAATAATTTTAAATTGACATTTCACACAAATAATTTCAGGTCTGTAATTGCTTTAACAATGTCATCTGTGCTATTAGGCATATACTTAAGTCCTTTCGCTAGAAAGGGTCTTAATGACCACATTTCCAGTAAACCTATTCTGGAGATGAAACAGGCACAATATTAAGGGGTACTGTGTTAATTAATATCAAAAGACATAGTGTCATTCTGAATTCATACAGTAGAGAAGTGACTTGACATGTTTATAAAATTTGATTGTTATGTTAGGCAATATATATGAATGTGAAAATTTCAAAGGAAGTGGTAGTATTGCACAAATTGTAACATGATGACTGAAATCACTTGTTTACATGTTTGTACTATTAAGTACACATTGCTTATTTAGTAGTGATTTACATTTAATAGTGATTTTGGTATTATATCACTCTTAGTATCAATTTTGTACAGATTTATATGAGAATGTGTAATAATGATAAGAAATGAAATTTAAAATAGTAATTTTTAAGTAATTTTTATGTAATTCAGTATATATTGAGTTTATATAGTGCTAATACAGAGCCTATACAAGTGGTTACACTGTTATGTTGTGTAGCAGGAATTGCATGTATATGTAGCTTTAAAGAAAAAAAGTTTGGCACCAACTTTTAAATTTAAGCTTTAGTGTTTTAAATTACAATGTTCTGAAGAAGCCCACATTGTGATGGGTGAAAGCGCTTAACATATCTTTGTTATAGAATAAATTGTTCTTCTTTTAAGAAAAGCACGGAGGATTTTGTTCACTTATTGGTGATACCTTGGCGTTGAAATACATACGTTGTGTTTTACCAATTATTTGCCTTTCCCTAGAAGTGATATTCGTGCTTCAGTTAAATCACAGTTAGATAGATTGACAGTACCTTGTCGTATATCTACTATCATCATGCTACTTTGTTGTGAAGGGCAGGACTGTTCTTTTTCCTTTTCACCCCATTTATTACATCCTGTTGCTGACGCTGTAATGAACGGCCCCTCAATGGAGTGTTCTGTTGAACTGCCACTTTTTCTGGCAGTTTCAGATGAAAAGGAACAAACGAAGATGCAATCGACTGACTCATTTGTTTTCATTTACAGATGTCTGGATAATGCCCTGCTGCTCTTGACCTTTCTTCTGACCATGGATAATAAGGTTACAGGTTGATTTTAAACCAGGTATAAATAGTGCAGTTAGGTTAAAGCCCGTATTAATAAAAAGACGGCGGGAAAATCTATAATTTATTGTCCATGGTACCTAACATATTGTTGTCACATATTGTTGTCTGATATTATTTTAATATTCCTACCCAGGTTTTCTGAAATGTGTTTTATTGAATTTCTTGACTGTTCCTAAATTTATGTTTTATATGTGGAGGAAGGGTTTTAGGGGTTTCATGATAGGCTGGCTGATGTCATGTGTTTTTAAGATGCTCCTATTTAAATTTTATGGATTGATTGTTAGTTTATAGCACTGAGAAAGGTTGTTTAACTTGAAAGCTTTGCAGCAATATAGTCAGACTTTTTTTATGTGGTTTTGTTGTGTGCTAATATCTGAACTATACCTGCAATATAGTATTGGCTTGTTCTACAGTTTAATTTATTGCCTCATATTCCTAAAATAATAAATAACCACATCATAGCTGTTTCTAGTTTTTCAGGAAATAACCAGACCCCTGTTAAATGCACACCAAACTGAAAAATGTAACTTTTACTAACATATATATATTTTTAATATGGCATAGGAAGCAGTCTCCACTTTTGTAATCTACTTGGCAACTTAACCAAAATGCCTTACCATTGAATTTTAATCTCCAAAACCAGTTCCTAAAATTGAAAACTTGTTGTAATAGAAAGGCACTTCTTCCAACATATGCCATCATATCCACCTCCTTCTCCTTTACCTGGACAGATTCTCAGCATCACCTTCATCAATAAAACTTACACCACTACCATAATCTGTTTATATATCTTTCTACACTGTCCACATGTAAAATCTTATCATTTGCACATGTTAAATTATCACAAATTGCAATTAAAGTTCAATTCCACTCTCTGATTTTCTAATTCTGTCCGACAAAATGCATTCACAATCCAAACAGTAATGTACTCGGAGGGCACTTGTGCTGAAATCCATGTTTCATTAATATGTGTTTCTGCATAGCTATATATTAGTAGTGAAACACATAAATAATCATAAACTTCTGTTATTCATAATACTATTTTTTTGCTAATGCTAAATTTTTCTAGTATCCATAAAAATGGACTTTCATACCTTTATGATAGCAAGCTTCTATAATAGTCCCATGTCACCTCATCACTAAAATCGTCTTCTATATTTTTTACTAACCACAAACATCTGGATCCTCCTAAGAAATTAGTACTATCTTACAATTCACCTGTTTGAGCCTGCATTCATCTCTGTATCAGATATGATGGCATGTTGCAAGCACAGTTCAGCAACAAAATTGGTCAACAATTGTCAGAATGTTATGCTCCAGCCTTACCATATCAGAGTCAAACAATGATCACAGAAGGAAGTAGCTATACCAGAAAAGATTACCATTCATTACACACCATTAACAATTATTCATATTGCCACTCTTTAAGCTTTTTTGTAATAAAATAAGGAATGCCATCTTTCCCAGGGGTAGCATTAACATTGATATTTTAAAGCAAAATTTAACTCTAATAAAGTAAAAAGTTTATCCAGCTCTTTCACTTTATGTCTCAGTCATCAGCATATACTTTCATATTTTTTCTCTTTTATACTAATTATTTTAATGGAAACATTTTGCACTTGTTGCATAATATCAGTAATGTGCCACACATGCGGTCCAGGACCCACTTGCAAACTGTCTGTGTCACATTCTGTTTTACATTTTTTAACCTTAAACATCAGTACTCCCTGTGTCTTACCCTACTTCCAGGACTATAGCTGATTTAATGACAGATGTGTCTTCTGCTCACATTACTTCATTAATACCTGACTAATACATCTAACATCTTTCTGTTCTAATATGGTTTGATTTTATTCCTGCATTAAGGTGTCATATTCATCTCTTTTCGTTTCCCTTTATGTGTTCCTACACTTATATTCCAGAGTTTTCTATTTCAGACAATACCACCATTCCATCCAATTTTAATAAGCAAACTATAACCATATATGATCTTTCCAGACCCTTGCAAAATGAAATGATACCTCATATATTTGTCATATAACTCTTTCCTGAGCTTAAATAATCCAATGCCATTCAACTGAAATATTTTATTTTCATAGTTTACTACTCAAGTGTTACTTTTCTACCATTTTCCTTTTGTTCAAGTAACTCACTATTGGTAAATATACAATCTATTTCAGTAGCTATATTCCTCTGAAGTAAGTAGGCCCTTCAGGTCCCTTCAAATGTAATGCATTTATTTAAGGAGGCTTGTAATAATCAAACAACTATATTTTCTATTTTCGTTTTTCTTTTTTTTCACCTATGCCCAACTGTAATTAAAATCTCCTCCATAAAAAAGCATTTTCTGTATGTAACCGCATTTCAGTTTTATTCCATAGCTCTTTCCTTCAGACTGAAGTTGTATAGGCATACACATTAACTGTTTTCCATTTTTTCTTCCACATTCTATATCCACTATCAAAATCCTTCCAGGTTCAGCTACATTCACATATATTGTAACATTGTAACAAAATAAATGTGAATTCCCCAGAATATTGGACTGAACCAAACAACCAGAAAACTTTCCTTTCAAAACAAATCTCTAAACAATATTGCTCACTATTATAATCTTTCCTAATACCCAAAAACATATAAACATTACATGCAAATTGTTTGGCCCACTTTGCATTTGCCTACCCATGAACATTAGAAATCCAACTGATAACATTTTTTGAAAAAGATGTCATGTTTTGAATTTCCCTGTCTTACAGGTTCACAGGTTCATGGGCGATTACTATGTTGATGGGCCTAGCATGCTTTTCTTAAGGCTAGTCTAGTAACAAATTTTTACTATTCACAAATAAGTCAAATAATGTTGCAGGAGAATTGCTCTACTCCCAGTATGCTGATAAACTTTGGAATAGTATCACAACACAATTAAAACTCACCGACAAACTCAATAGTTTTAAACCCCTGCTTAAACAACATCTTAAACAATCCTGGGCCTACACATACTCATCACCAGGTTAAGACTTTGTGCTCACCATACAATACTCTTCAAATACTCTCCTTAAACATAATACTCTCAACCTCTCACTGAAATAACAAAACAATGCTTATACATAATTGCTGCCTGTACAATCTACTATCTTTATTTATTTATTTTATTCATTTAACATTTGTTTACCGGGAAAGTCTGACTGGGTCAGGAATCCAATTTCAGTGGAGGCCCAGGGAGAAAAGCTCCAAATGATACATGAAAGTTAAGACATTATACATGAACAAGACAATAGCAAGTATTAAAGCATACATTAAATAAGTAATGAATACTAAATAAGTGCAGAGAGGTTGATGCAATAATAAAGCATGTACTAGATAGGCAATACTAAATAAAAGTAATGAGGTAGGTTGCAACTTTTTTTAATCAGGTAGCATTAACGTAAAGAGTGAGGGTCAGGCAGCGGGTCAGAATATTAGAAGCAAGCATATGCTTAAAAGAATTGTGGTGTAGGATGGGGATAGTTAAGGGTGTAGAAATACATAACGTTTCTTAGTTCGATATAGTAATGGTTAGTGGATGAACTTCATGGTCTAGGGATCTCTAGATGTGGAAAGGAAAGGCCTTGGAGAGTGGATGGAGCTCACCTGTTAAGGAAGAAGCAGGAGCAGGTCTGATTGCAAAGAAAATGTTTTTTAGGGTGTATCTGAAGTTGTTAAAGCACTCAGTGGTTGTAATGTCTGTTGGCAGAAAGTTCCAGAGCTTGGCGGTAGCATGAGAGTATAGATACTGTCCAGCTCTTTTGTTTGGAATGTAGATGGTTAGGAGTTTGTTTGTTTTCAGAATGGAGGGCTCTGGTCGGGATGTAGAGTTTTAGGACAGAGTTGAAGCTGGGCAACTATTAGGTGTATATATCCTTTTACGTGCAGAAGATATCTGAACTAGGTTTAGATGGTGTGTGAGTTTGAGCCAGTTTAGTTCTTTCAGTGCTAGGCAGTGATAGGAATGGTAGGAGTAGCATATGGCAAATTTGGCAATTTTATGGTAGCAGGACTGGATTTAAGAGAATATTGTACATTGGTGTTTAAGGGGGCAGCATATAAGTGAGAGGGAAGGAAACAGGTGTTGGTGAGGGTTTTTCTGGTAGAATTATCCAAGAAAATTTTTTGTCATATAGAGTATTTCTAGTTTGATATGTATTTTTTAATGCTATTGCAGATGTGGTGTTCGAAATTTAGTTTGTTGTCTATGGTAACGCCTAGTAACTTAGCTGTGGGAACTGTTTCAATTTCTGTGTTATCCTGAGAGAGTATTTTAAAGTCAGATGATATTAGTTTTGCTGAGAAAAGAAAGAGTTTTTTTTTTTTTAGGATTTAGGAGTAACTGGGCTTCTCTCAGCCTTGTCTGTATTGAAATGAAGGTGGTTTGAGTGAGTTGTTGGAGATGTATGTAATTAGAGGAGAAAATTATGGTAGTATCATCTGTGTATTGGATAATGGAGCTAAGTAGTGATGAGATGTGAAGGTTGTTGGTGAAAACATTGAAGAGTAAGGCTCCAAGTATGTATCCTTGTGGTACACCAGTTGTGTTGGGTCAATATTGGGATAATTTCTTTTGCCATTTAACACATTGTTGGTGGTTGGATAGGTAGCTTGCAAGCCATTGAAGGGATGGTGGGATGCAGCGTACAATTGATATCTGACGAAGAAGTTTGTTGTGGGACACTGTGTCAAATGCCTTTGATAAGTCTAGTAGTAAGACAGAGGTGATATTAGTAGAGGTAATGGATTTGGACACAGTGTCTATAAAGGAGATTAGGGCAGTGGTGGTGCTGTGTGATGGGCAAAAACCATGTTGAGTAGGGGTAATTAGTTTGTTTTGGATAAGATAGTGAAGTGATTGCCTATGCATGCATTTTTCCAGGAGTCTGGAAAGAGGAGAGAGGATGGCGATTGGATAATAACTAGAGTTGGATTGGTTGATAATTGGTTTATTGGAGTCGCCCCCTTTATGTAAAGGGGTGATGACAGATTTTTTTTCCAGAGGTTTGGGACATTGGACTCTGATAGGGAGCAATTTATAAGGATGCTGACAGGATATGCTATGACTTCAACAGCAAATTTTAAGTGTTCAGGGGGAGAGGTTGTCAGAGGAGAGGGAGCATGGTTTTAGTTTTTGAATGAGAGAGGTAGGGACAAGTTTAAGAGAAAATGGGATAGAAGATGTAGTACTAGTTTGTTGAGGAGGTGAAGGTTGTTTTTGTTTGTACAGGAGTCATGAGATAAGGGTGAAGGGGGATCAGAGATGGGGCTTGAGGTAGCTGCAGCAGTGGGATTTAGTAATGGTTTGCTTATGCTATCTATAAAATGAGAGTTAAACAGGTTGGCTATCTCTGAGGGAGTTTTGTCACTGCATAGTGATGGAGTTAGTTTAGAGCCTGGGGCAAGGAGGTTTGAGATATATTTCCAAAATTGTTGTTGTGGTTTGCCATTTGGTTGGAAAAGTGTTTTTTTTTTTTGTCTAAGTTCACTAACCTTTTTGCTTTGTTTCATAACTGTTTATATTTGATTATGTTGTCATCAGATTTGTTATTGTGTCATTCCTTCCAGGCTTTATCTCTATCTTGTAAATGTTGTTTGGCATTTTTTGTTAGCCAGGGAGCATGGTTAATTTTTATTCTTTCGGTGAGGAGGGGGAGTAGGCTGTTGAGAGTATTTAGAAATACATTGTTGAACTATTCAAGAGCATCTTCTAGTGGTAGTTTTTTAAGTGGATTCCAGTTAGTGTGTTTTAGGATTTTGTTAAACTTTGTTGGTCAAAGCTGCTAGTATTTATGGTAGTTTTGTATGTGTGGGTTCTTGTAATCTGTGCTGCGCATCTATATATGAATATGGGTAGGTAGTCACTAAGAGTATTGGGTAGAGTGTAGCATTTAGAGTATTTGTCAGGATTAAAAACTAGTATCCAGTCAAGAGTTGCACTTTGGGTATTGCTGTTATGCATACGCGTGGCACTGGTAACGAGCTGGGTATAACCATAGAGGTTTGTGCTGTTAGTAGGGGAGTCACTCATCAGATCCTGCCAGTTGATATTGATATATCCCATAATTATAGTTTCATTGCTGATGTTCTCTGATATCCAGGACAGGATATCTTCAATAGTTTGGATGTTTCGCCCGGGGGGGGGGGTGTGTGTATATATATATATATATATATATATATATATATATAGTCCAACAATGCATATTTGTTTTGTTTTGTTAATTTGTAGTGTTCCTATTACATTTGGCATTGTTGACGTTTCTTTAGGGAAAAGTGAGATTGTGATGGTATTAGGATAGATTAAGGCTACCCTGCTACCTTTTTTGTTAGTTCTATTATAGCTTGGGGTTGTTATTTCAGTATCATGGATATAGGATTTTAGCCAAGTTTCAGTGATTGCCAGGATATCAGGGGTGTATCGGGGGTGTATCAGGGATGTATCGGGAGTGTATCAGGGGTATCTCAGGGGTGTATTGGGGGTGTATTGACTTAAGTTGCATGCGGGCTTTCACTTTAGTAAATTCTACCTCTCTAAAATCTTATGATGTACACTTTAAGTACTGTATGTCTATGCATGTAAATAGAAATGTGACTACTCTGTGTTTAACTAGAACTAAGTATAATGCAATGTAAACAAATGGCGTTTTTGTCTCCGGGCCTCCGCTGAAAATGGGTATTAACCCATGAGACTTTCCAGTAAACAAAGACACATAAATAAATAAATAGTCATGTTTTCCTGTTTATAAAGGACAGGACAAATCACCCTGGGGCATGTAGTTGTCTTTAGGTGGCTGAGCATTTACAAACTGCATCTGCCCAACAGGGGCATAGGTGCCTGTCCAGGGGTAAAGTTCTAGTTCCCCATCTATTGGATTGCATTTGAACAGGATATAAAGATAAGGCTTTGAGGTGGTCTGAATATTCCATGTGATTTGCATCTTTTATAGATTTTGTGAAGAACCTCTGTGGGAATTCCAGTTGTTGCATATTCTGGTAAGATACATACTGAAGGGAGCATTGTACTCCGTGGTTGAGCTAATGAATGTTGAGTACAACACATCTTTGGACCTAATATTATGTCTTTGCTTATAAGTTACGCAATATATAATGATTTTCTTACAACAGACAGCAGCAGACACATAATGGTCATAGCCCAAGTCACTGTTCAAATATATTTTCATGGGCCTACTCTTCAAGGCTTATTGTCAATATGGTAATCCCAGGGGTGGCCAACTTTCCAAAGAATGAGATTATGCATTTTGTGGCATTTGTCTCTGTCTGTCTGTCTCTCTCTCTCTCTCTCTCTCTCTCACACTTTGAATCTTCTCTTTTTTCAGTTCATTCTTTTCTTTACCCATTTTCTGCCTTCTACACTACCTTAATTTTCATCATCTTCGGTTTAATTATCCAGTTTAAGAATTTGATAATAAAGTAATGATCTCCAGATGACCCTCCTCAGCTCTTGGCTGAGAAGTGTCACTCTGAGAAAATGTCACGTAACTTGGATCCAGCAATGGAAATGTACCCCTTTCTTTCACATTTTCATCATCATCATCATTATTCTGCAGATTATTTTTGGGCAGTCCATCCAATAATGATCTCCCCCCTCCCCATACCTAGTGCACAGTTTTCTTTCTTGTGACCTACTTGGCCACACCCTTCACAGGCTAGTCTGTTTTACCACAAAGAAAAACAGATTTTGGTTATCCTGTATATCTTAGGACACATCTACTATTCTGTGAAAAAATGTGATTAATGATGCATTTTAAATATGCATTTACTACAGTTCAATATTACCTGTCCTGCACTTACTGCATAGTACAGTTTATCTTTTATTTTCAACAAAATATGCACAGCATCACAATGCTTCAGTAGTTTGTGTGCACATGTCCTTTTGCTAAATAGACTTACACTTTTTACTTTCTATGTTGATGGAAATCAATGCACATACCTGCCTTTTCTCAAAGTTTTGAACTATAGTTTGCAAAACTCTTTGCCTCTAAAATAACATCATAAATTGTTTTTGTATTAAAGTGAACCTGAGAATTGTCAATAAGTGGAGGTATTATTCTTTTCTCAAAGTTAAAGCAATCCATGGAGGCCTCCTCACTAAGATAACTAAAGTGTTTTTTTTAAGAATTTACAGTGATCCAAGCTTCTTTCAGTACTGAGCAGCCCCTGATTCTCTGTCATGATTTTTTCTGCATCAGCTAATGACCACTTAGGTTCATGGGTATTTACTAAACTAACTGCCACAAGGGCCTTTTTAAGCCTAAAGATTAATCCATAATCTCTGGCAAGTACTGGTACCCTTGATAAGTGTAAGCAGGGGCTTCAGAGGTGAAATCTTTACATGCAGTGGTCTGGAAGATTAACCATTTACAGGGTGCCTGTGTCCATTACAGAAATAGGGGCCAAACCAGGGATGAATTTCCTGTTACCCATCTAGTTGTCAAAGTCACAGCTGAATAGGTTTAGGGAGGAATTCAGCTTCACATGGATGGCCTGTTCCTGAGAATGGGGTAGTCCCTGGGATACATACTTGTCTCTCATGCAGGTCCTATTTATATCACTGGCAAAGTTTAAGTCTTTAGCACAGGTTACTGGCCTGAAATGGCTGAAGATATGCACCTAAAGCACTTACTGATATAATTTCCTGTTCCTTTTACTGGGAATTTCTAATTACAGTCAAAGTCAGCTGTTTCTTCTCATAAACCTCCAGTTTCATCCTGTGTGGGTGGAAAAACTTTTAACTAAAGAATTAGCTTAACATTTTGGTAAAGTTGCCAGCCTATACTAGTTGCAATTTTATCCATAATTTTATACCATAACAGTTCACCCAATAACTTACCTTTATTCTGTTCAACTAGCTCGGATGACTCTTTTGTACTTAAACCTCTGTGTTGCCAGTTAGCTTTCTGCTCACCTACTGCAGTAACAGAAACCATCTTTGCCACCTACTGACAGAGTAGTGGAAATTATTTGGTGCTTTTGACAAATTTCCCTAGCCAAAATGAATACTACATCAGCTCTCACCAGAAAAGGGGCTACTGGCCTGGTGTAACTAACCTGGTCAACAAAGTGGTAATAAAAATAATAAAATAAAAATAATTGTACTTTAAAATCTTCAATGAACATGGAATAATAAACTAACCTCTACTGTCAGAGGAAGTTAACTGGTTTGTTTGTATGTGTCTTCCGGTTAGGGGTTGCCATAGCGGAACTCCGGTCTGCTAATGATTGGCAGTTTATTTTTACGTACCGGCTTGGAAGGCCTGACGCACAACCTTCAATTAAGGTACACCCATTCATGCATGTCTCCACGCAGAAGACGCTGTAGCTGAGAATCGAACCGGACAGCGTCTTACTGTGAGGCGACAATGCTACTGCAGCACCAAACCGCAGGTAGAGGAAGTTAACTGGTAATGAGGATAATCTGCTTTAAAAACAATCTTTATATACATGGAGAAGAAGGAATTAGCAACATGGATCTACTGCAGCAAACCTTCCTGATTTCTAGTAGGTTGCAAACTTTATAACTAAACCTATAAATCCATGACTGTTTAATATCTATGTAATTAGCTTTGTACTGCCTATTTTGTCAGTTCATGTCATGTATTCATCACATCTTCCTTAAAGTAATACTTCCTTAGGTCAAGGATAAAACAAGTTCCTCTACTTGTACCTGGTGACCCTGTCTTGTCCTATTCATTCACTTGAGTTCTAATACCTCAGAGGTCAGTCTTATGACCTTAAGTACTATACTGTATCTCCCTTCCTTCATATATTGCAGCTAGTATAGTCTGAGATGCTACAGTCATTCTAAAGAGCATCTTCTTTCTCCTTATCTCAACTAATGCCTACATCTGAGCTTTTTCTGTTGTTTTCTCATCATTATACAGTTTCTCTGACTGCTTTCTCTATATGACCTCTAAGAAAACATAAAGTACTCTAAATGTGCATTCGCTAGAATACCATAAAGTGGATGATAACCCCTCAGTCTCAGGAATCTAGTCTTCTGAATATGCCTTTCAATAGTCTAACCCTTGCTGCCTTTTTTTCATGTATGCCAGTTGATTAATTGAATTTGAGACAGCTTAATAAATGTTAAAGAGTTAAACCAACCACAGCAAGCATCTCTTGTGCCTGCACATTTCAGTAATAAATGCTGCATAGCTGAAACATCATAAAAAATTGCCTTTCAGAAAACATATTAGACTGTATTTTGCTCAGGAATCATTAAAAATTATCCAAATCTATTAAGCAAGCAGAAACAGCTAAGAAACACATAATGTGTTCCCATACAAATGTTGAATAACATATGCCAGCATACAGGTATAGGAGTGTATTTTGCTATCATCCATTAATAATATCTGGGTAACATTGCACCTGAAGTGTATTTCTGAATTTATTTAAAATTATATTTTTTAAATTAAATTAAATTGTATTTGAAGTTGGCCCTTCGTCTTCTTACCATATTACCACAAATTCTCTGCAACCGAATTTGGCATTGCTGTGCCAGTCCTACCTATCCCATATTTTTCAGATCATGTGGTATTGTATAAAGTCATATCAAGCTTTACAATACAATTGCTTGTTCTCTCCCCCTCCACTGACGTGTTCCATTAGTTGCCCCAACTCTATTTGTGCTCTTGAAAAAGGGGTGTTTAGCTATATTTCACCTCTACTCTGCTTTAGATATCTATACCTCATATTGTTTTTCTCTTCATCCCCAAACTATCCCCAGGATTCTATAAAATCCATCTAGGCACTGTGTAAACCCTACATGGACTTTATCTGTTTACACGGCCATGGTTCCTCCCCGGCAGCATGTCATGCATATTAATTAAGGCACACTGCTGAGGGAGATCAGAGGTACATAGGTATTGAATCCATGCAAGTAGCAATGTAGAAGCTGTCCTGTAATTATGGCCTGTCCAGAAAATTGTCTGGACAAAAAGTAAGCACAAGACAGCATTTCTGTACATTTATTTTAAGTTTAATGTACATTTGCTTGATGCAGCTCAGTGCTAAGCAATGCTGAGCTGCGCTTATACATATGCACTTGACATCTGTTATATGTATAAAAATAGAAACCGGTTGTATTTAACTATTGTGCTTCTGAGATGCTTCGCTGCACACCACTAACACAGGTCATGGTAGTATATTTTTTCCCTGCACTATCCAAGTGGCTAGACAGGTTGAGTGATGAGGTATAGTGTCTTGGGTTTGAGCACTGATATGCTTTATACTTTTTTTTGAGAATGAGTCAGCTGACTGAAACATCAGTGTAATGTAAACTGAAAGACAGTTATCTGTAGCAAAGCTGCACGATGCTCAGCCTTGCTTAAATAGCCTCTGTATGTTTGCATGGTGCTCAGCTCTGCAGAAACATGGTTAACGGTCCACTCCATTTGTAAAAACTGTGCAGCTTCATTTACATTCACTTAAAAGGGTTTGTGTGAGTTTACACAAAGCTAAGCGACACCCAGGTTTTTTGAAAGTTGCAGTATGACTTGTAAAGGCAGGAATGTATCCCATATAAAGGGCAATAGGCAGAAATTTCACACCACTCCTTAGAGTTGTCACTTGGCTGCTGATATGCCTGGTGATGTTGGTGTGGGAGCTCACTTGTGGGTGCAGAGATAGGGTGTGCAGGAGTCCAGAGTGTTTGTTGGACTCTTGGTTCACAAATATTAACCTCAGCTGCCGCACAGTGATTACCAGGGCTCAGAATGTAAGTCTGAGGCCTGCAATCCTCTAGCTATGGACCTTATCAGTGCTACTGATATCCCCCACACTGGTGAGCAGTGTCATCACCACTAGGATGACCTGTAGCAAAGGAAGAGGGGAACTTTGGACACCTGGGTCCAAGAGACAAGGGCTGGGCACACCCCACAGATATGTAAGTATCTTCCAAATGACTTATAAATATACAAACTGAATATGTGCAAAACTGGTATGCATAATGCTTTCTTTCTCTTACAACAGTTGCAGACAAGTGAACTTGCAACACTTATTTATTTATTTATTTAACATTTGTTTACTAGGAAAGTCCAACTTGGAACAAAGCCAATTTTCAGCGGAGGCACAGGGAGAAGTGCTCTAGATGCATGTCTTTGTAATGTGGGAAGAAACCGGAGCACCCAGAGGAAACCCAAACAAATGCAGGGAGGACATGCAGACTCCATACAGAAGGCACCCTGGCCAAAAATCAAACTGGAGAACCTCTTGCTGTGAGGCAACAATGCTACCGCTGCACCTCTGTGCCATCCTATGTGAAATCTCATGCAGGGCATCTGGCCAGGATGAGGTATGAGTGTGGTGAGTAGGAAAAATGCAAAGCAATAACCTAATGTATAATGTACTGTCAAGATTAAAAAGTATATACAGTTTGCAGTCCTAACAGTCAGGTATAATATACTTGAGGACTGTAATATGTTTAATAATATGTCAGTGCCTGCCTAAAATGGTAAATTAAGTTAAGACAAGTAACCATGCATTATTGTGTATTATAGCTTATAAACATCAGTTGAGGTTGTGGTCTGCTGAGATTAACAGTCACTGTTCTGCTGTGCTCATTGTGTGAATTATGCTGTAGATTGCACTCAGGTAATGACAAGGGTAAATAGGTTATTACTTACAGGTCTGACACAGCTATACATGCTGTACATACCAGACTTGACACAGCAGTAATAAACAGATTATAAAGGGTGATGGTGCTGTGATATGTATTGCTTCAAAACAAGAAGTGTTCACTAGTCTTGTAGTCACTGCATGACTTTTCTAATCCACCACTCAACTGTACAAAGGAAATGAATAAAGACTGCTGAAAAAACTGTTAGATAAACGTAGTTTAATATCTACAGTAAGTTGCAAATCTGTGTTCTGGCCATTTCGTGCTGTATAATGGTGTACACTCCACCCACTTGAAGAACAACGTGTATGGGTAAGGTAGCTGATGTTATGGCCAGATATGTATGTGTATAAATGCCAGATTTTAGGGAACATTAACAATAAAAGTTTAAAGCAGAATTGTGCATTGAGAAGCAATTTGTTCAAATAACTGTGCAGTATGGCTGTATTTACTGCATGTGTGTTCCAATCTGACACCAGTCGACTGTAAAATGGAAATGAATAAAGACTGCTGAAAGAAATGTTTGATAACTGTAGCGCAATACCTACTGTAAGTTTCAAGTCTGTGTCCTACCCAATCTGTGTCATATAATACTGTACACTCCACCCATTCAAAGACAAATGTGTATGGGTAAGGTAGCTGATGTTATGGCCAGATATGCATGTGTATAAATACCATATTCTAAGGAACATTACCAATAAAAGTGTAAAGCAGTACTGTGCATTGAGAAGTAATCTCTTCAAATAATTGAGCAGGACAGTTGTATTCACTGCATATGTGTTCCAACCTGACACCAGTGAACTGTAAAATGGAAAGGAATAAGGACTGCAGAAAATATTGTCTGATAAATGCAATGCAAAACCCACAGTAAGCTTCAAGCCTCTGTTATGGCCATTTGTAGTGAAACAATGCTGTTTATATTCATGTGTATAAGTGCCCGATTTTCAGGAACAGTATCAATAAAGTGTAAAGCAGGATTGTGCCTTGATAAATACTCTTTTCCAATAAGTGTGAAGTATTCATGTATGCACTGCCATGTCTTTCATAATCTGACAGCTGTCAACTGTTAAATTTAGTACACATTTCCTTGGGTTACAGCTTGTGGATTCTAATCCCATGGCAGCCAACTACGAAATCACTGGCTGTCTACGTCAGTTAGTATACATGAACATACCTGTCAACTATCACAGTTTTTCATAATGTAATGACTAATGTTCCATATGTCTGGTCATTGATTAGCAGATAAATGACAGTTGGGATACAATTTATTGGCAAATCCATTTACAGAACACCTTGGTAGTAATGTATGACTACACTATGCAAAACAGTTTCCTGTAGTTGTGTACCTGCATTTCTTAGTGCTTGGCCCATACTGTACCATGCTAACAGGTTGAGAGCTGTGTATATGTAACATCATCTATACATGAATTGGAGTCACTATACATACAACTGACACTGCACACTTGCAGAAGTATGTATTAGTAGTCTGTGTAGTAATATCAACTGCAAAGTCACTTATGCTGTGTTTTTCTGTGTTCTTTAATTTATTATTATGAAATGTTTTAATTTATTACTGTTATTTGTTATTATGGTTTGATATTAATATGTTCTATTAAACTAACTGTTACATTGCCCTTATGGGTTATGTTATGCTGATTTGCTGTTAACATACTTACTGTTATGTTATTTATTGTTGTGTTCCTCATAATATTCCTTAATAGGTATTTGGCTTAATCAATATTATCTTGCATTATGTTAATGCTAACATGGGTTTGGTTATTACTTATCTTAACTTATGTTTATATCTAATTTACTACAGTGTAACAAGGTAGGCCGGTTCCATGTGATCCACCTACCTTGTCTCCAGTGGCCATGGCACCGGGGCACAGCATGTCTGGGTCATAGTCTAGTGGTGCCCCTACTGCTGCCCCTGCACTACCTGCGGTGTCAGGTAGTTCTGCCCCACCGGCTGGGGATGGACCCCCTATGAGAGTGGAGGTGGAATGGTGATTTTGTCACCCATCAAGAACTGCCAGGTATGGTGTGCAGGGTGATTGTATGAATTGGATGGAGGACATGCTCACCATCCTGGGGCAGTGAAGGAGAAGTGCTGAAAGTCCCATGGGTGAGGACTTGAGTCACACTGCTACCATCTGGATGCTTATGGGACTGTGATTCCACAACACCCTTCCCATCCAAGATGTTCACTTCCCCTCTTGTGTCACACACCAACCCTGTCTGCTGTCTTGTCTGTCTGCAAATGCTTCATCACCTTTCCAACTTACCTCCTCCATACGTACCTATGTCCCTTTCCCAACATTCCACTCTCACCTTAAAGAAAATGGACACCTGTCCCACAAAAAAAATATCATCCCATACATAGCTGTCCATTTCACACACGTTTCCATTGGACACATTTAATTTGGTCCAACTGGCTTAACAATGCAGTTAGGTTGTTGTCACCCATCTCTGGGGATGACAGTCCAAATTCAGCTAAAAATTCTGTCACAATGCACAGTTGTTGCTGATGAAGAAATGGACAGCTATGGTTCTTTCCTGCACCCATCCTGCACATCCCTACCTGTCTTTCACTATGTTTTTCTCCATGCTTGAACCCCTTTTAATTACTCTCTTATCTCCCCATTTTTCTTTTCTTTAAAGATTTTTTGCATGACGGAGCACTGCATCTCTTAGCTATGTTAAACAGAGCTACATTGATATATGCTTTTGTAAAAATATTAATCACGTTCTAAATGTACACCTGCACCCTATTTTGAGCCCAGGGTCATCACATATGCATGATAGTGGCTCAACCCACCAAGCCAAACAGCTGCTAATTAACAAAGGTGTTTAAATGAAAACATAATTAATGCTAAGGTTTTGTCATTAAGCATGTTTAAGTGATACTATACATAGCACAGCACAGCCCAAACCAGCTGAAAGAAATATAGAAAAATGTTAATGTAATTAGTACTTTACTAGGGAAATACATCACTGTCAAGCCATACACACAACAATGAACTTAAGGTGTGTAATAACAGGTAACCATGCAAGTATGTGTACACTATGTAAGAATACGCTTGCTAAAACATTAATGTAAAAATAGGATTTTAAGTGGGACTCTGATAGAGAAATACAGCATTCTAAAGCCATACAATCTGGACAAATCCATAAATAAAACTGGGACAAAGGCTCCAAAATAGGGACAATTTTTCAATATTGCTCTTACAAACTTAGAAGGATGATAGACTAACAGGTATTGAGTTATAATGAATGTTCTGAAGTACATGGAAGTCTGAAACTCAAATGTCTGCCATTATTTTCTGGCTTCAGCCTTTAATGTTTAACACTAATTTGCCAGCAAACTACAATATAATGAAAAATAGGCATAAAATATGAGTGCAAAATCTGGATATTCTGTAAAAATCTGTACAGATCATAGGTATGGATGTAAGTTCAGTGTATAACAGCACATAACAGTTGAATGATATCTACAACATTTAAAAATACCCTTGCTTTCTCAGTGAGTCTGTAGCTCACTCTGTAAAATGCATTGCAAGCAATAATTTTTGGTGCACATGGTCTTGAGTTCAACTACAGCTGCCTTTACCAATGAAAATACATATATTTGGACATCAACATTGTATATTGTCATGTGTATGTCTGTCTTATCACCTATATATCCACCCAAAGCAGTACAGATGGAATGTAAGTAATAGAACAGCAAGGCCTACAGTTATGGTTACTCTTAACTACTCCTAGTACAACACTAGAAAGTACAGAGAATCTCAGGTCATACATTAGCCTGAATTCCCACAGGATTTTGAAGTGTATACTGAAATTGTGGCCTAGTAATATGGCACTGCAGCCCATATGACTTGGCACCTGTCCAACTGCATGACCTAATGGTTAATCCATCCCCTGACCTTTCTCTAGGACAGGCCAGCCATTTTGCCTTTGATTCTAGTACTGCTACTGTTGGCTAACATGCATACCTTAAACACATGCCTTAATTTGCAGTGGAATGGGTACCCTCAATCTGGCTCTGCCTCTACAACAAGGCTGCCACAGCTTGCACACTTGCTCTTACAGCTTGTTGTCCTCCAAAATGTTCACACTCTCTGCCTATGCCTATTGCCTACAGCATCAGCACCAGCTTCGGCTTCAGCCAATAACACACACATCTGTATGTAAAATGTAGTTGCTACAGATGTACTCTCTGCAATGATGTATCTTTACTCCAGTAATTTCCAGCACAACATATGAGAAAGAGGTTCTAATCTCCATAGAGGCCTTATATCTTGTTCAGTGGTTGCATGTCATTGACTGATTATATTGCAAATCAGCTGTGTTGACTGCAATTAGCAGTTCAGAAGCACAGATTGGTTAAGAGCCAATCACCTGGTAATGGAAGCCATGTTAAAAATGCAAACAGCTAGCTAGGGGAACCATTCTGTATGAGAGTTTCTTCACACAATAAATGAGTTGTCACAACCTTTATATATCTGCACATATCAGCAGAGGAGTATTGTACTCCATCAGGTATGTAACCCTTTTTGTTTACAACATGATGTATATGTGTAAATATACTTAGGGGCAATGGGGATTACAGCATAAGCCTTTCTGAGAACTGTAATGCTTACATGTCATTGATCTCCAGATTTGTTACACCTACAGAGGAAGTACAGTACAACAAGGGTGGAATAGTTTTTGTCAATGTGGCACACTGGTCTCCTGGGAATGTCCCTTTATAGTGGTTGTAATAGCACACTGCTATTTGTTTGACACTGTTGTTTTGACATATTATCAGGGGGCTACCCCTAGGGGCCACACTACAATGGATTACAATGTTGGGTGTTTGATCATACAGCAATATCTGTCATGGCACACATGGGAATCGCTGACTATTGCTAGTACCTGAGTTGCATTCACACCCTTAGTATGTTTGCACACTGTAGAATATGAGATGTGGATGCTGTCAGCCATTTTGTTATTGCTGTATCTCTACATAGTGTACTCCCATGTATGTGATCTTGACATGTGTTCCTATTTTGCTGTCTTTCAGGAAAAATGTATACAAGATGTCAGGGCCCTTTTACAGATACCGAGAGTGACATAATCCTGGAAGGCCTCTATCAACACCATGAGCTCCTACTGTCCAAGAAGAGGCTAAACAGGGAACAGTGAGCAGTACTGTGGGCTGACCTGGTATGTGATGCTAATTTCATTGGTCACCAGAGCAGGACATATGAGCAGGTTCAACACCATGTGACTGACATGATAAATGTGGCATGCAGACGAGCAGCAGATGTGGCTGGGATCGTGCCATCACCAGTGGAGGGCCTGCAGTGGAACAACCACTCTCAGCCACTGAGGAATTCCTGGAAAACCAATGAATACATGACAGATCCCAGGCATCCATCACACCATATATAGTGGATGTGAGTGCCACCATTTCCACACCAGAGGAGCATCCAGGTAAGCATAGTTTGATCAGCATTGGAATACTGTATGTGGGTGTCAGGTGTTTGTTTTTGGGGGTGGAAGAGTTTAACTGCAGTTTAAATCTCATGCTCAGCTCTTGACCAACATAACACTTAACAAAGTAACTACTGTAAATGTGAGATACATGGACGTATTACCCTATTATAGTGCAATATGCAGTGGTGTTTACATTACCTCTCCCTCAACTTTTCACAGGTCCATCAGGAATTGAGCAAGGCCGTGGTCCTGCTCCTGGTAAGCACAACACTCTTTTTGTTACAGATATAGATTTATTGCAATGTATTCCTAAAGTGTCATCCCAGGCCTGCTGGTTGGATTGATGTACTATCAGCATGATTGCCAACTGCACAGATATTTTCTGACTGTGCACATTTTAGAGTCATACCTATGCCTTGTAGGTGTGACCAAACTGATAGAGGTGACAGTATTGTCAGGACATTACAGATTGCCATATGTGTCAACTGTCAAGAGTGTTGACAAATGGCAACAGTGTACCTCATTGTTGCTGATGAGATTGCTGTTTAAAGAGCTTTTATTTACAAGTAACTATAGAAGTTTGTTGGAAAATAATGTCCTCATATCTGATTAGATGAGATTGGGGGTTAAACACGTCTGTAATTGTGACAACAGTGTAAACAACTTCACATATATTGCAACATAGTACTGCAGAATGTAATAGTGCAGGTATTAATGTAATCCTTTTCCCTTTTTCTCACAGGTAACCAGGGAGGTTGGTCTCTGCCCCCTTCACAACCTGATGTCAGTGTCTCTTCTGACTCTCATGATGATGGTGGCCAAAGTGAGGCATAGGTGGGGGTTGCAGGGGCTGAATCAGTCCCAGAGGTTTAAATCCCTATTCTGCCCTCATTATCACTGTACACAGTATGCCTACACATACCCAGTCCCTGGAGGCCACAGATATTGGACAGTCAGAGAGTGGGGACATTGAAATGGAAAGTATGGCAACTATGGCTGCAGTGAGTGTTGATACTGGCCATAGCCAAAGACCTGGTGAGGTTCCACGCAGGCAGATTGATATGGGTGCTCGTAGGGGCCTGCTGTCCTTCTATCACTTGTTGCAGGTGTCTCATCACGGGTCACTCAGCATATGTTTTGGGCCATCATGGAGGCACAAGCACATTCCAAAAGGAATTCCAAATAAATGCTCAGGGTTATAGATGCAACACAGTCTGACATTCATGACTGCCTCCACCGTGTTGCTGATACCTTGGATGGGTGGACTGATGCAGTGGAAAGATGGTGGTCTCAGACAGATGTCACTCTATCTGCCTCGGGATGCACATTGTCTGTGTTGGAACATGTGACTGGAGATGAGTGTCAGACCCATGGAGGTAGGTCAGCAACTACATCAGCTGAGATTCCACGTGGCCTTGCACAATCATACTCCTGTAGTGGCAGTACATCCAGCGTTCCAGATGGTAGTGAGCTGTCCACACCAAGATATGGCAGGCCATGGGCTCGTGGTCCTGGGCATTCCTATGGAGGACATGGTCCCAGCCAACAGCAGTCACCGTTAGGTACTAGCATGACTTCTGACTTTGGGCATGGAGGTGTCAGTGTGAATCCTGGCAGATCCAGTTCCTGTGTTCAGGGGCAGGGATGGTGAACTGTCAGCTCTACCATGCATGGTTCAGGGCTGTCTAACATACACTCATGTAGGGCTAACACTGTGCTTGACTGTGTTCATGCATACACTCGCACACCACTTTCAAAATCAGGTCACCTACAGACACACACGGCACATTTTCTTGGCCCATCTTGCCTGCTTCCCTTCTTGACTCACACACATGCTTTCAACCTATTGGGTCAGCCTAAGCCTCATGCATCCTCGCACAACACCCTGTGCAAGTCATGATACCTGTGCCATATCCCTGTCATCCTCAACATCGATGCAGGGAAATGGAGCTATGTGTCTGATGCACAGAGTGACTATATAAATTACTATGTATTTGTGTAATCCATTGTTGCCTTTGACATGCCACTTGTACTGCTCATTGACTGATACTGTATGCTGACATATGTAATAAGTAAACCACATCATGTTGTGTACCTTATGTTGTATGATGTCATAATGGCTGTATACTAACACAATAAAAGGTGTCTCACGGACCTGTCTGTGTTTCAGTTTCGGGATTCTGTGTGAGACACCTATGGATACACAGAGACAATAAACCCATAAACATCACAGCACAGGATGGAATTTCAACACAGAAGAAATATGTCATCAGAAAGGTACAGCACTATAGGTGCATAGCTGCATAGGTTCATATGTGTATAACAGGCTAACAAGGACAATGGCTTCATTCAGCCTACTCATACATCTCTAATCTCTGACAAGGTCTGATACCCTTGATAAGTGTTAGCATGGTTTCAGCAGCTAACACATCTACAAGTTGTAGTCATGGAGATGAACCATGTACAATTTTCCTGTGACCATTACACACATTTGTCCTACACTAGTTATGATTGTCTTGTTCCACATCCCATTGTGTAACTTGCACATGATATGCATTATGGTGGAAGTGTGCTGCACATGCATGGGGAGCCTGCTATATATATAGGGTGTAATGTGGGGATTACATACCTGTCTCTCCAGCATGTACTATTTATACCACAGTGAAAGTGTAGGTGTGTAGAACAGCTAATGCATGTGTTAGTCCTGTCTTGGATATGCAGGAGGTACACAGTGGGATCTCATACACCTCTCCTCCAAAGCATGTAGGGGACAGATGACACATTCACGGCCTTCACACGGTCTGCATTAGACATGTTATCTACACTATGTATTGGTTTACTATGGACCCTCTGTGGGTCTTACAGTTGTCAGATATGCCTGTATATTAACATAGCAAAGGTGCCATTGCACTCAATGACAGGTGTGATGAGTGCCAAATGTAGCATAATGATGACAGTCTAGGATTTACATGCCAGTCATTTCTCCATAGGTTGTACAAAACTGAATTAATCCCCACATCTTAACGACCAGTGTCAGTCAAAGGCTAGATCACTCTCTGTGTCCATAAGTCCCTGAGTAATGGCTAAACCCTGTACGGTGTGCAGACAATACTATATTTTTCAGGGGTGGATGTCTTCCAAAAGGATAGTATTATGCATTCCTTGGCATTTACTATTTGTCAGTGGCTCTGACAACAACTGAATGTGCGTCTCAGCCCATCCTGGATAACTGTTAGTTCTTTGTAGGATACAGTGTCATCTCCTAATTTGCAAGCATCTGCAAATGTAGTCAGTCAGAAGTCACTGACAGTAGCCATGACTGCAGAGAAGAGAATTACTAGCAGGAGTACTCCATAAATGCTTTCTGAGGGAAGTCCACTGGTGAATGACCTCATTGTAATGATAGACTACCCAATTCTATCTTCCTGGATAAGGACTATCAGACACTTGCCTATTTACCAACTGACATACTACTCTGTAAATAAGCTATGTACAGTTTTTCATCAATGCCTGATGGCCTAATATTGTCAAATGGCTTATCAGGTCATGATAGGTGGAGTGAGTCATATTTCCCTCATCCATTGTATAGTTTAACACTCAGTGAGGTCCACCAGTTAGGGTAGGCATGATATGCCCTTGATCCAAACAACCTGTGTTTAGTACAGTGTCTGTAGGTGTACGGCATTGTTACCGATCATTTCCATGATAACTCATGTCATGGCTTTAAATATCAGATGACTGAGAGATCTGGGGACAGTCTGTGGCACTGCATGCTAGTTGTCTGCTGTACAACTAAATATTGCAAGTACTTACATCATGATCTCCAAGAAAATAGTCATCCGAGATGTTTGTGTCTATACAGAGCACAGATGAACAATGGAGGGAAAGGTAATATATACACTCTGTGAAGGTAAGGCAGGAGGTTTTACACAAGTATACTGCAGTTGGACACTATTCAAGCAGTGTGTACTGAAAGGACACAATTACCTTGTGAAGAATGCGGAAAGCAATGGAGTCCCCTGAATTGCTGGTGCCTAGCTACTACTAATGCAGCTCTCACCACAACCACTTTCTCCTGGGATACCATGCTCCAATACTTTTTCTCTCAGCAGAAACAAAACATTACTGTGAAGGTCATGATGAGAAACAGGACACAGCCTGTTAGTTCATCCACATAGTTGTTCCATGTCATGCAAGGCTCGGGCTTTGGATACCCTTTTCCAGGTAGATGCCTTGATTAGCAACCTCAGCAATCAGTTGACTTTTGCATGTATTATGCCTTCTGGTCCAGGGTTGGTGGTATTTTACTAGGGTACTGACCAGATGGTGTGTCGGAGCACAGCTGCAGCATCACAATATAATGTGCAATGTCTGGTGAGACAGATGTCCAAGGTTGCTCAAACAAGCACTACAGTGGCAGTGATCCATGTTATGTGACACTGTCACTGCAATTCATGTATCCCGCCCTTCAACAGCTTAATGGTGGATATCCAAAAGACATGGCTCTGAGGCCTACAGCATAGGAGTGGTCACTTTTGGATAAAGTGTGTTAACCTGCTCCATGTCCTAAGTATGTCATATCTTAGAGTTGTGTATCCAGAACACATGTCTGTGTTACCACATCATGTCACACAACATCCAGTTTACTCTCTGGTTGCTTAATGGGTATTGTAGACTTGCAAAGCCAGTCATGTCTACAAAGTTGAACAAGTCCTCTGTGCATGCACAGGCATTCACATCTTCACTGCAAGGAGTGCCTACAAATACAGTGTTTCAGGCTGTCAACTCCAAGGGTGTAGCAGCATGACCCTAACTTTGCTGGAGTTGCACAGTGTCGCATTTGTAGGCATGGTATTGCGGCCAAGCCTGATAACAGGATTACGGTCAATCCAAGGGCCACATGCCTGGAAAAGCATTATAATCACACAACCATGTTATGGCATGCTGTCAAGTGCTATGTTGCCTTAGGGGACCAACATAAAGGTGACATGTTACATTTCACCATCTGTCATGACACTGCCTCATGATGGCCTGCTATGACGTACACACAAACATGACTAAATTGCTAATGGCATTATCAATGACTGCTGATGAGATGTGGAAAGTGTTCCCACCCCTGTACTCCCATGCCATACAAACAAAACGCATGAGATTTGTGACTGTATTACAAACCTTCATTCCATGGTGTCTCACACACCAGTCAGTAGCTATGGCAATGAGCATTTTGCTAACATGCACAGCTCACCTCCTGCTCCACCCACAGCACACACATCTGCAGGTATGGAGCTCCTTACCAGACATATTCCCAATCAGAGACCTCAGAAAACCGTATGCAAGCTCAGTACACATAATCATACCTCTGGAGACCACAGTACACATAATAACTCAATGCACCACTGTCTCATCAGTCAAACACCTGAGGCAAACCGCAAAATCAAACCTATTATTCATAGGTGATTACATTGTGAGACACATTGATGTTGGTGTCACCAAGCTACATATGGGAAAGGTCACAATTAGCTGTCTGTGGGTTGACACAATATGCCATATCACACATTGATGCAAGTCAATGAATATCAGGTAATGATGATATCATACTGCAGGTGTGTACAACTCAGAACATACATCACCAGACTGTATGCAGACACATGACTGAACTTAGACACTCTGTATCTCTCGTAGGTATGCCCATAGCTTCCAGCTGCATTTGATCCTCACCTAGAATGATGGCTCAATATACACAGAAAATTATGGATGTCAATAACTGCCTTAGCATGTGGTGTCATTGTAAGGGATACACTACATGCCCATCTGGGTTGATTTGCTCAACACACCTCAATGCTCTGCCAGAGCTGGTCTTCATCTGTCACTCCTGGGATGTTGAGTACTGGCCAAGGCTGCCAAAACCCCTACAGTGCATCTTATAGGTACTCCCTGGAGGGATAACTTTCCAATGAGAACACGATCTTCATACAACATCACGGTTATGCTGCTACATGTTGGGAATGGCAACACTAAACCCAACTCTGTGGAAGGTGTCCCCACCTTGGAATATGCAGACATTTGTGCAGTCACAGACACCTGGGTCAATGCTGTGGACAGCACCACACCCATACCCAAAAATACATTATTCCACACACACAGACCTCAAACTGATAGTGTGCAAGGTAATGCAGGTGGTGTATACATATTCATTAAGGATAGGTACACATGCAGACTGGTGAACAGTGTGATTTCCCAGAGCCACTGCAGGTGCTATTCATGGCTGGAAGAGCACCTAATCCAGCCCTTGCCAGTTGCAGGAGCAACTCCATGAATCCAGACACCCATTGTGCTTATGTGAATCTATTTGTGTCTATCAAGATACAGCAATACACCAAGGTTTGAGGTTACATTAAGCAACCACCAACTGTGTTAGTCATGCATAAGCTGACTTGCCCAAAGGTTAGTCCACATCCTTCACAACAATGCTCTGGACCAGTAGCGTGGCTTCCCCACAACGGGAGCCGATGTACTCATCAGGTGTTTACCAATATCAGTGACCACTGCAGCCCCTCCATTGTGAGGTCCTCCATGTTGAGATCTGAGCGCAGATCAGTCTCATTGCAACTAAGATTCACACCTACACCCCCCTGCAGAATATACAGTAATAAACATCAACAAAGCAATTTATTACCTCCTACGGGATGGTTTACATAGCTTGAATACACACCCACCTTCAGATAGGACAGGAAAGTATGCAGAGCTCTACACCATTGCTTTATGCAAGCATCAGTACAACTGTATAGACTTGGCTCTACCTGATGGGGAAACAAGCTCCTCATGGCATAGCAAACCTGCCTGTTGGACAACAGCCATTAGCAGGCTGGACAATAAGAGGTGGACATTGCTGTGTGGAGTGAGGTTCCCCCACTAAAATGGAGGCACACCCTCTTCAGCTAAAGCAAGCACATTGTGCTGTTGTGACATCATGCAGACACAGTATGTGACAAAATTAGCCTCCTCCACAAAGGACAACCACAATTCACAGTGTAGCTACATGTGTAACCTTAGAGGAAAGGCCCAGATTGTTGATGACCTTGTACTTAATAACACAAATAATAAGTCTGTACTTATACCTAACTTGTTGTCACACAGGTTCTGAGTCAGCTTCACTCCCTTGTCCTCACCACATGTGCAACATGACATCCCTACAACCTGTTCCATCTATATCTACAGAGCAGGTTGTAACTGGCTTCTCTGTGGAGGAACACAGCATCTATTGGACATACTAACATCCCAGTCTGTGTCCTACACAGGATCCAACAAGGATTACTAACACCATTGGGAACTCCTTACAGCTATACTGTAACCACTGGCTGCATACCAGCTGACTAAACACCAGCAAGTTTTATCCCCAAGCACAGAGATGGTGCATCCACCGACCACAACTATAGACCTATTTGCCTGAGTAGCCATATCTGTCAGCCCATGGGGCAGATCATCATGGAGATGATCAGCAAAGATATATGTAATCTACAAACAATTGACCATACACAGTTTGGATTTCTGAAAGGAAGATCATGGCTGTCAAACCTGGTGGACATGTCTAAGGCAGTCACCAAGGATGTGGATGAGGGGACATTAGGCATGCAACCCCCTGACTTAGCCAAGCTATGTGGCTATATCCCCCACTCAGGCATTATCGACAAAATCACCCAACTAGGCATCAATGGTAATAACATTATAGGGGTCACGAAGTAGCTCACTGATGGAAGGCATACTCAAAATAGGGGAATCTACCTCCAATAGCTGATCTATAAGCAGCAGTGTTCTACAGGGCTCAGTCCTGAGTCCTCTACTGCTTGGAATCCATTTAACTATGGTACACGCAATACCTGAATGTCTGTGGCTGTCAATGTTGGCTGATGCCTGCAAGCTGTGAGCTGTCATAGAATCTGTGAGTTATGTCAATATCCTGTAAGACGGTATTGCTGAACAAATGCCGGTTGACATACTAATGGCCGTAAACTCCTTGCAAATATCTATGTATGTAGTATCATTTCTATCGGTAACACCTATATTCCTGGTAAGTAGCACATCAGCGGCAAGACCTGATGTACATAGTCAGGGTGATAGAACTGGGCACACAGTCCTGGCCACACAGGTTTACACCTAATGTACCTTAGATCACCATGTCTCACCAGTGGTAAGAAGGGAATCATATGTCATGCCTAAGGGCACTGTCACCTGAAATTAATGTAGTCATAACCACCAGGTACTCTTCCCTCAGCATGCCAATATTTGAGTGCAATGGCCATTTTGTAGTGTACCTTTTCAAGCACTACTGGCAACTGCACACAACACAATGGTCCCTCACAAAAGAACTTCATATCTTCAGTATATGTCCAATGGGGATTGTCTGAAATCACTGTTATTGTAGCCTGTGGCATAAAATATACTCAGAGGTGATCTTTGCCTTGCATATGGGGCAATGTGTGACCCCGCTTGAGTAGAAATGCTGCATATCTGTAGGTGGCATGGTACACAGATTACTCACTGTCAGGACATTAACCTGGTATGTGACAGTAATATATGCTGGTGGAAGAGATCTGTCTAGTTGACTTTCACAAACCTTTGAAACAGATTCCTGCCTAATGGCAAACAGAGCACCTCATTGGGCCTCATCAGATGCCATCTATTTGATTGGCTGGGTGACTATCATTTCACCACAGGGCTTCTGCATGTGTCCCTCATAGACGGGGCAGTATTTGATGATAGTGTAAATAAGGGTGAAAACTTTTCTAGGACTGTAAGGGCTCTAGGGCCATTAGACTACTAAAGTTCAAAGATCCTATGATTCCATAAGCTGATGTAAAATGCTCTAACAGCCACACACACAAACCTGGCTACATCGAGGATAACAACAGTTCAAATTAATATTTACAGGACACTGCACAGCACATGCACACAGTCCAAGTTGGCTGTAAGTAGATTACAACACCTACCTATCTAATGGTGTACCCTACACATCACAGTACATAATGCAAACACCACACCTTAAGTCTACTATTATTATCTCTTTAGGACATTGTATGCTTGATGACATCAGCAGGCTTTGTTGTGGTCAGACATTTGGAGGCTCACATTACCTGCTACAACCAAAATACTGCAAAACCCTACCTCTTTCTAAGCCACTGAGGTGATCTTATTTATGTCATATGGAAATACACACAAAGTGGGCTGGACCGAGATTATAACCTATACCTATCAAGTCTTACACACTATAGATCACAGTCCTTATTGCACACATCACATCTTAAGTCTGACATTGCAATGGCAGCTGGTAGTCTTAAGATAGATGACATCAGCAGGCACTTTAGAACAGGGCAGTTAGTTTGGAGTCCAGCATCAACTTACAGGGACAAAAGTGCAGAGTTATTGCAGTTTGGTAGTCAATGAGGGCCTCACAGCTGTTTTGCAGGGGGATGCACAGACCCTCACAAAGAGTGGGCTGGAGTGAGAGTAGAACCCCTACCTAACTAGTCTTTCAAACTATAGATCATAGTAGCTATCGCATATGCTACAACTTATGCCTGCCATTGCAATGGCAACTGGTAGTCTTAAGATAGATGACATCAGCAGGCCTTGGAGAAGAGGGCAGTTTTGGAGGCTGGCCTCAACTTAACAGGGAGAAAAAGTGCAGAATCATTCCAGTTTTGGTAGTCAATGAGGGATTCACAGCTGTTTTGCAGGGGGTTGCACTCACACACAGAGTGGCCTGGAATGAAATTAGAACCCTTACCTATCTAGTCTTACATACTATTGATCACAGTACTTATAACACATGGCACGGCTGACATCTGTGTCACACATAACTGCAGGCAAGCTACTTCTGGATTACATAAGCTAGGCTTGTGTTGAACAGCATCCGTGGCCTGCAGAGTGATATTTCTTTATACTGTTATCTGCATCTAGTAGCCTAGCAGTCAGATAGCTATTTATCCTAGGTAGGTGGCTACAGTTACCAGTTTGGCCATATGTGACTGTTTGCAATTGGGCGGACAAGCCTGTGGATAGAAATAATGCACCCTGTCCATGCATGCGTAGACAACATTGTACATTACATCACTTGTTCACCTGTTGCTGTATGTGTGGTGACATCCAGCAGGCACAGGGGTCTGTAGGTAAGTGCATTCTGTACTGTTGAGCCCTTATCTTGGATCCATTCTTTTAGCAACATTATAGATATGGCATAGTGCAGCTTTACTCACCTTTATCAGAGTATGTAGGACAATACAGATATCCACACACATATTTATGTATATAACAGGGATGTATATATAAATGTAGCTGTGTGTGTGTGTGTGTGCATGTGTGTGTGTGTGTGTGTGTGTGTGTGTGTGTGTGTGTGTGTGTGTGTGTGTACGCTATATATATGTGTTATATAGATACATGAGGAGAGATAAATTCTGGTACTCCATCAATAAAATTTTACAACCTGGTCAACCTACCACCCCCAACTCCTATCCCAACAATGCTCCCCTGGAAACTGCCACCTTACTAAATTCACATTTCATTGAATCAATTCAAAAACTAACCAATACCTGCCAAAGTCAAATCATGTCTCATACTACACATACTGCAAACAAGAACACCCCTTTCTTTCTCAACCCTGTCTCCACAACTTACATAAAGTCTCTTCTACTAAAATTAAAACCATGCTCTCCCTCAACTGACAGCCTACCTCCATTCTTTTTAACTTGAAGCCCACTCTATAGCCTACCCTGTCTCAGTCTTAATAAACACATCTATCCAAGAATTCACTATCTCAGATATATGGAAATCTTTCTACACCATACCACTACACAAATGAGGTAACTCCACAGACCCATCAAACTACAGACCCATTGCCATTCTCTGTCCTCTCTCCAAAATTCTCATATTCATAACCATTTTCTTAAGTACCTAATCGATGAAAACTTCCTGACCCTTCTCAACATGGCTTCAGACCTAATCATAGCACTTCCACTGCCCTCCTATACTTCAGTCACACTGTTGCTGAAGCCAGGGACAAAAATCATCTTGTATCTTGCCTCTTCCTCAACCTGTCTAAGGCTTTCGATACTGTCTCCCATTCCAAGCTACTTGCTAAATTAACTGAACTTAACCTCTCTCCAGCTACTATTCACTGAATGTTCTTCAAGTTTCACTGCTGCAGTCATCATCTGTGGGTTATCCCTGTTGTGGTAGCCCTCAGCCAGCCCGAATACCAGAGTCAATGTTTTTCTGCGTTGGCTGCTGTCACTTGTTGACTGACGTCAGGTCATCAGTGCTATAAAGCAAGGCAGCTGACATCATTACATCATTCTTTCTTGCCATGGAGCCCATAGCAGAAGCAGTTCATAGGTGTGCCAGTAAAAATTACAGCTGAAAATGTCTAAAGCTAAGTACCCCATTGGGGATCCTTTTTTTCTTGCACTAACCGATGTCCAAAAAAGTTAACAATTGTCTCACCTGTGGAAAGCAGATCCCACACCAAGACTTCCACTCATACTGCATCACTTGTTTAGGCCCAGATCACAGCGTCCCCTGTTGCCAGTTCTGTGCCCTCTTTAACGCGAGAACCATTCGTCATAGAGCTCTTATTGTAGACAGGTATTTTCATCTTCCATCTTCGCATTCCAAAATGGCATCCATCAGCCAACAATCAGTAGACATTCCAAAAAAATGTAGAGATAAAGATAGAGACAAGCCACACAAGGCTAAGTCTTCCGACAACTCTACAGCTAAGCAGGTCATCAGTTCTCCGGAATTCAGTGAAGTGCTTTCGCAGTCCCTGATGCCCGATATGATATCTATGCAGGCTTCTACCGAGACTCTTTCAGAGTCCGGTATGATGCAGAAATCTCCTTCATCTTCCAAGCCTTTGGTTGTCTCTGCCTCGGTTGGGTCTGGTGCAGCGATGCAGGCACCGGCTTCCGAGGATGCCTTTTTCACTACCAAATCTAGACAAAAAATGTCTTCTCATCTGACTACCTTTTCTCTTAGACTGATGGATACTCTTAGACTTAGAAGCCAGGCCACTCCTAGAAAATCTACCTCTAGCCACCACCTTACTCCTGCTCCACCACCCCAAGCCCACATGCTTAAAATGATGGAGGACCTTATATCCCTTATCAGGGGCAGTCAGGCCACAACTTCTAAAAGGAAAAGACACCCTTCTCTTAAAATACTGACAGAGCAGGATTCTGAGGAATCAGATTATTCAAATTTTGAAGAGGAACAACAACCTCTGACTTCTTATGAGGATTCAGATACAGAGGAATCCATTCTTTCTCCCTCCCCACCAGAAGACCTTTCCTTTGGGGAAACCCTTCACACCCTCAGGGAATATTTCCACTGGGAATCCCAGGACTTCCCTCAGTCTAAGAAAAGCCTAAGAGAGTTTCTAAACCTGCCCCAGCACAGACCCTTGGCCATCCCCCCTACCTTAGAGGTGGTGTATGATGTTTTCCATGAATCCAGCTTAGCCCTTGATGCCCTCCCACCTGCTCCCAGTAAACCTGACAGGTATTACAGAGTACTGGATTCTCACAAATACTTGTACAGAAATCCTGCTGTGGACCCAGAGGTCATTACACAGGGACCTAAAGGAGCTAAGGCTAGTTCTGCTAAGAATCCTATTCCTTCTGACAAGGATTTCAGAACTCTGGACAGATGGGGTAAAAAAGTATACACCTCTGCAACCTTAGCTATCAGAGCACTCAACTGTCAGTTCCATGTGTTAAAATATCAACAACGTACTTTGGAACTTTTAAAGCAAAGGATTTCAACCTTTCCTGACTGTGCCAATTCGAAAGAGTTAGCTGATTTACTGCACTTGACTTGTCAAGTGACCAAACACTCATTGCACTGTGGATATGACACCCTAGAAGCCTCAAGCAGGGCAGCAGTGTCAGGATCTGTCATTAGGAGACATGCATAGTTAAAGGAACAACCTCTCCCTGATCATGTCAAGTCTAAATTAATTGATTCACCCTTGGATAAGGACCACTTGTTTGGAGTAAAAGCAGAAGAAATGCTTAAAAAGATGGAAGACAAAGCAAAATCTATGCAAACAGTAAACGATTTATTTCAGGTACAACCTCCTAATTTCAGCAGGAATTTTCCTGTACCTAGCAGACAGGGGCAAAGTAAGCCCCACAGGGACAGACCACCCAGGCCCCTATCCCAGGAACAGCAGAGAATCAAACAATGGACCACTTCTGCCCAAAGGCAGGGAGTTCTAAGCCATCCCTCTATGGCAAAAACTCTCAATGACTCCCTTCCCCCTCTACCCTCCTTTCACTCACCAAAAGCTAGGAGGAAGGTTTTTATTCCAGACTATTCCTTGTTCCCAGAAAAGATGGCATTTGGTGTGCCATCCTGGATCTATCCATTCTGAACACCTCGCTGGTGGTCCCTAAATTCAAAATGCTAACTTTGCAGCAGCTGCTGCCTATGCTGATAAAAAATGCTTGGTTAGTGACCCTAGACCTAAAAGATGCCTACCTCCACATCCCCATAAGGGAATCCTGCAGGAAATTCTTGCACATAAGAGCAGGCTTACAACACTTTCAGTTCTCTGCGCTACCCTTTGGCTTATCTACTGCTCCCAGGGTATTCACCAAATGCTTATTCCCAGCCATAGCATTTTGCAGACAGAGAAATATACATATTTACCTTTATCTGGATGACTGCCTCATTCAGTCAGAGTGCAAAGAAAAGCTGCTCCAGCTCCCCTTCGTCAAAACCTTCCTATCTTCCTTAGGGTTCACCATCAATGAGAAGAAATCAAAGCAAATACCCTCCAGGAGGATCATTTTCTTGGGAACACTGCTGGACACAGCATATCAAATGGCCTTCCTATCCCTAGAAAAACAGAGCTTCCTGCCTCTCAGGCTTCACATGAGAAAATTTCAGTGGTATCTAAAGAACCTTTGGTGTCAGCACTCTCAGCATCTAGAGAACTCTTTCCCTCTGATCCCCTGTATAAGGGCTGAGTTTCTCTGGTGGGCAGGGGCCTGTGCCAAGAACAAGGGGTCTTCTTTTCATCCTCCACCCTACCGGGCAGACCATCACCACCGATGCCTCAGACATTGCTTGGGGCACTCATCTAGCAGGCAGGTGCACCCAAGGTCTTTGGGATAACCAGCACCTTCCTTTACACATCAACCAGAAGGAAATTATTACAGTACAAAAGGCTCTGACATCCTTCAATCCCCATCTCAGGCCAGGGGTTCTTCTTATCAAAACAGACAACACCACAGTAATGTGGTACATCAACAAACAGGGAGAGACCCAATCTTACCTTCTGTGCAGGTTAGCCATGAATCCCTGGCTGACAGCCTCCTCCATGGGATTACATCTAATAGCCCAATATCTACCAGGGATCAACAACACCCTGGCAGACCACTTAAGCAGAAACTTACTGGACCCCCATGAATGGCAGCTCCACTAAAAAATCTTTTTGCAAGTCATTCAGGTGTGGGGAACTCTGGAGGTGGATCTCTTTGCTTTGCACCTCAACCACCAGCTAAAAAAAAATTCTGTACCAGGGAATATCACCACCAAGCGTGGATGGTGGATGCCTTGACCTTCCCCTGGAACTCCCTCTTTGTGTAGGTATTCCCTCCTCTGCCTCTTATTCCCAAGGTACTGATCAAATTAAAGGAGGAGAGACCAAAGGCCATCCTCATTGCTCCATATTGGCCCAGATGGCATTGGTACCCCTTACTGCACAGCCTGACATGCCAGCCTCCCAAGCAGCTTCCCCTGATCACAGACCTCTTGACTCAGGTGGGGGGAAATGCTGCAGCCAGACTTGCAGACTCTTAAACTGTCAGCATGGCTAATACTCTAAAAGCAAACAAGGGCCCCCTGTTAAGCAAACAGGTCCTACACATTATCACAGAGGCCAGAAGGCCCAGCACCAGAAAATCTTATGCAGGGAAATGGAAAAGATTCTGCTCCTGGAGCCTGTCCAGAGGGCACAATTCCTCACAACCTTCCATCCCTCTTATCCTGAACTATCTAGCGGAGTTACTCAATAGTGGCCTCTCCTTCTCTTCTATTGAAATCCACACCTCAGCCATTTCAGCTCATTTCGATACAGACCAGCCCCTGTTCTCACATCCTTAGATTAAACAATTCCTCAGAGGGGCTTCTAATATCAGAACTCCCAGAAGGCCACCCACACCAGCCTGGGACCTGAATTATCTTTTGGAAAAACTAACGTTTCCACCCTTCAAACCTGCTACTTCAACAGAACTGAAATACCTCTCCTGGATGACGGCTTTCCTACTAGTATCACCTCAGCCAGAAGAGTTTCAGAACTTCATACATTGATGGCCAGTGAGCCCTTCATCATTTTCACTGCAGACAGGGTCTCCCTGAGGACTAACCCCTCCTTCATGCCCAAGGTGGTACTAATGTGACTTTCAACCAGGCCATACATCTACCCACCTTCTTCCCTAACCCTCAAAACAAGGGGGAAAGAATTCTGCACTCACTAGACATGCACAGACAGCTCAGATACTACCTGGACCATACTAGACCTTGCAGGAAAATAGACCAACTTCTTATCAGCTTTGCCCCAGGGGCAGAGGGAAAGCCCATTTCCAAGCAAACCATTTCCAAATGGATGTCACACTGTATCCATTTCTGCTACAGATTACATGGGGAACCACCTCCTAAGTCTATTCATACACATTCCACTAGGGCAGCCTCCACTTCCACAGCATTCTTCAGAGTAGTTCCCCCACCAGGGACATCTTGGAAGCTGCCACCTGGACTTCTGGCCATACCTTTACAAAGCATTACCACCTACCTCTTTTCTCTAAGGCTATGGCAGGGTTTGCCACTGCAGATCTGCAGGGCATGCTTACCCATGCCTAGGTCTCTAACTAATCCTTCCATTCCTCTCCTTAGCTTTGGGAATCCTCCCACAGGTGATGACTGCAACAGTGAAACACGAAGAACATAGTACAGTTGTGTACACTTACCATAAATGTAGATTCTCGAGTGTATTCAATGTTGCAATCCTGGTTTCCCTCCCTCCTTCCCCCTTATATCCTCTTTCCTTAGGGAGACATAAGCTTCTTACAGTGGCTTTTTGCCACCAGGACCACTTTACCATATTTCCTTGGGCTTCAGACAGGTTAGGGCAAGAAAAACTGATGTAATGTTGTCGGCTGCCTTGCTTTATAGCACTGATGACCTGACGTCAGTCAACAAGTGACAGCAGCCAACACAGAAAAACATTGACTCTGGTATTCGGGCCAGCCAAGGGCTACCACACCAGGGATAACCCACAGGTGATGACTGCAACAGTTAATATACTCAAACATCTACATTTATGGTAAGTGTACACAACTGTACTTTCTCAAGCTATTTCTCAAACAGGCTCCAGTCTGTCAGATGGCACTCCACCTGTTCCACTTTCCTACCTATCCAGACTGGCATCTCTCAAGGATCTATCCTTGGCCCTCTCCTCTTCAACATCTTCACTAATAATCTACACTCCTCCTGTACCACTTCTGTCTTTATACAATATGCCAACGACTCAACTCCCATATCTACCTCAGGCAATATATTTAACCTTCTGTCCATCACTCAAAATACCTTTTCATCTATAGAAAAATGGCTAACTGACCACCAGCTTATACTAAACTCCAAAAAGTCTAAGCTCCTACTATTCTTCCCCAATCCCTCTCCCACCACAAATCCATCTTCACTATTTCATCTCTCAATAATAACCTTATCAAACCTGAACCACACACCAAGCTACTAGGTACTATAATCGATGACCAGATCAAATTTGACATCCATATTCAGCACTGCATTAAAAAAAATAACAAAAAACTGGGCCTTCCTATGGAAATAAAAACAAAAATTCCTTGCTCCCAACTCCAAACCAACACTAGCACAAGCCTTCCTTCTTCCATGCCTACTCTGTGCCTCACCTATCTTTACCCATCGCCAGTTATCCTTACTTACCAAACTTAAGCAAATCTATAACAATATAGCCAGATTCGCCTCCAATCAGCCATATAAATCATGTCATTGTATTGCCTTAAAACAACTTCAATGGCTTGAATTCCCCCAGCTCATTCTTCTCTCCCAGCAACAGTTTACACACTCCCTACTAAATAAACCCTCTGCCTGTCCATCTCTCTCTTTCATAGTATCCTTTTACATCTCAGGTCACTCACTTCATAGCTCTGATCAGAATCTTCTAGACATCTATAAACCAAACAGAAATATTGGCAAACTCCTGTATCCCTAGCTTGGAATAGGCTTCCTCCTAACATTCATAGTATTCATAGCAGCAACTCCTTTAAGACTGAAGTTAAAAACTATTTCCTGAACTCAAGATCCTGACCTTGTCACAGTCCTCCTTAACTTTCATTTCCTCTCCAATTTTATTTTTCACCTCTCTTCTACTTTTCAGAATACATTGATCATATTCTCTCCATTCTTCCATATGCAAAACTAACTTGCGTATCCCTGAACATTTAGGTTCATAGGTAAGTACTAGGCTATCTGCCCAAGGGCATTTATAAGCCTAGCCAGAATGTGTTGGCTTTCACCACCCCTTAGATTAATTTCCTGTGCCCCTGTCCAGCACAGCCATTAGTTCCCTGCGCCACTGTCCAGCAGAGCCACTGCAGTGATCCCCAGGGTAAATTTTATGTTTCCCATCCACCTGTCAAGGTTTCTCTTAAAGAGTGTTAGTGAGGGGCTCTGCCTGATATATATTGGAATCCTGTTCCAAAGCATGGGGAGTCTATGGGACAGGAATCTAACCTTCCAACATGTCCTATTTATTGTTGTGGTGAGGTTTATATCTTTAGAGCATGTGGCTCTCCATGATTTGTTTTTTTTTTTTTTGGTGGAGCATGTCCATCAATTCTGGGTTGGACATGGCTTTGTATGTCAGGCAGAGATCACCTCTGAGTTAGCGGTATGCAACTGAGTACAGCTGTAGTTTCTTGAGTCGGGCTGCATAGGCCATCTGTTTAAGGCCAGTAATCCTCTTGGTGAGGTACTTCTGTGGTCTTTCCAGCTGTTGCAGGTGTCTTGTATGGTACATCCCAAATGGGGTGTTGTATTCTATGATGGGTCTAATGAGTGATGAGTAGAGAGGCACAATAACCTCTTTTGTTCTAGATGCGAACCCTTTTGTGATTAGGTGGGCCACATAGAAGGATTTTCTAACCACCTTGACAATATGATTATCAAAGGAGAGATTACTATCTACTTGGGTCCCCAGATCCCTTATTACATTTTCTGTATTTAGGGGACTACCACCTATGTGGTACTTCATGGGTACTTTGTTTTTTCCAAAGGGGATGACTATGCACTTTTTGGCATTTAGTTTGAGACCATGATTTTGACACCAAGTACCCGTCTCAGTGAGACCCTTCTGGAGGGTGTCTGTATCAGCCAGGGAACCAATTATGCAGTTGTCTGTGAAATTGGTCAGCCATAGTCCTCCTATAGTTGTCTGTACCTCTGAGAAGTATACACTGAACAGGAGGGGTCCTAGGACTGACCCTGGGAGACACCACTTGTAACTGGTTTAGAGTCGGACATAGAGCCTGCAACTCTCACCATGTGGGTTCTATCCGTGAGCCAGTTGGCAACCCATCTCATGACATCAGGGTTTATGTTCAAGCTGGTGAGCTTGTCTATAATACTAGAATGGGGAATGGTGTTGAAATCCTTTGCAAGGTCTAGGTAGGCTGTGTGGACCTCCTTTCCCTCATCTAATGCCTTGGTAACTGTCTCAAAGAAGTCCACCAGGTTTAGGAGGCATGATCTGCCCTTAACAAAGCCAAACTGGGTAGGGTCCAAGGTTTGGAGGTTCCCAATGTCTCTGTTAATGAGGTCCATGATGATGCCCTCCATAGCCTTGCAGACTAGGCTAGTCAGGCTTATAGGGCGATAATTCCTGGGGTCCATTGTGGCTCCACCTTTGTGGAGTGGGATAACTGTTGCTGTGCACCATTCTGTGGGTATGTAGCCTGTAGAGAGGCTGAGTTTGAACAGTGTGTGTTTAGGTGAAGGGTTAGTTCATTTTGGAGCTCTTGTAAGACACAGCCTGATACACCATCCAGTCCCATTGAAGCTGTGTTTTTGGCTTTGCATAGGGCTGTTTTAACCTTTGTGTCGGTGATTGATGGGGCCCTACATTCTTCTGGTATGGTTATCGGCCCTTTAGGGGGTGAGAGGGGGGGTGAAGTTTGCACTAAACCTGTCTGCCAGAATGTTGGCAATATCAGTCGGTTCAGTGTATTTTGTGCCATTCTGCACTAACTCAGAGCAGATCTGAGAGTTTTCACTTAGGTTCTTGACATAGCTAAAGAATGCTTTGTGGTTATCTTTGGAGTCATTGGCAATTTTTCTTTTGAAACTAGCCTTGGATGATTTAATGAGGGATCGTAGTTTCTTGTTGATACTAATCAGGGATGTCTTTCCTTCTTGTTATTTTACTCTTTTCTGTAATAGTTTCCTCCTTCTGTTGTATAGCTTGTTTATGGCAGGGGTCCACCAGACTGGTTTCCTTTTCTTGGAGGAGTGATTCTTGTTTTTACTTGGGATAACATTCCTTCAGATGCTCATAGAGTGCCTTTGTAAAGATTTCAGCAGCTTGGACAGCATTGTCCTTTAGCATGGGGGCTGTGAACCTTTCCACCTTGGTCTTAAGTAACGTGGAGTTTGCTTTTGAAAAGTTTTTCATGGTGGTTTCCTTGATTGGGGGTGGGGGGATGTGGATATCCAGAGTGATTAGTCAATGGTCTGATCTAATCAGCGAGGGGTTGACCTCCAGTGTGAAACACCGGTCGCCCATGTTGGTGATGACCAGGTCCAGTATGTTGTTCCCTCTGGTGGGGGTGTTGACTAGTTGATCTAGGGCATTCGAGTTTATAAATTCAAAGAAGCGTTGGGCAAGGGAGTTAGTACTTGAGTAGTTCTCCCAGTTTATGTTTGGGTAATTGAAATCACCCAGTATTAGGGTGTTTGGTAGGACTTTCATATTTCCCAGTGTCTCTAGAAATGCAGAATGGGGGTCCTGGGTCATGGTGGGTGATCTGTAGCAAGCTACAATTTGGATTGCAGTTTTGCCCATTGTTAGTTGCACATGGATGATCTCTGATGCATTGTGCTGCACCACTAACCTGGAGGTGTGGGTATCCTTGATGAATATGGATACACCCGCACCTTTTGTGTTTCAGTCCTGGTTCTGTGGCCAAAAGGTATGGTATGAGTTATAGCCTAGTAGTGCTGGGGTGCTTTCAGGAGCCTTAAACCAGGTTTCTTTTACTGCACAGATGTCAATGTTCTCCAGACTGAGGAGTGCCTCAAGTGCATACATTTTGAAGTTTAGCCTTCTAGCGTTGAGTAGCATTACCCTCAGGTTTTGGTTACTTGCGCTATTTATGGTAGTGGGTTTATCTTTTGAGCCTTTCCTAAAAAAGGCACTATGGGGGCGTTAAGAGCCTTGGCCAGTATTTGAAAGCCTAAGGGTGATAGGTGCAAGCCATCTCTTGTGAAGCAATGTGGCTTGTTGAGCATGTCATCCCAGGTGGACAGATACTGGATCCCCTTTGAATGACACCTGAAACTTAGCCAGTTGTTGAAATTGATCATTTTTTCTTTATACTGTGGCATCATTCTTGGTGAGGGCAGGATGCTACTCCGGGTCAGGGTCATACCAGCCTGGGCTACATGATCAGAGAGCTCTTCCATATCTCTTTTCATGCAGTCCAGGGAGGTACGTCTCTGGTCATTCAGACCAGCATGGACAATGACAGAGTCATATTTGCCCTTGTTCTGGAGTGACCTAAGTGCTTGTGTTGTGTGGTGGATCCTGGCTCCCGACAGACAGCTAACTGTAACCTTCTCCTTGTCCAGCCTAGTTAGTGGGACATCAGTGTGCCTGACTATAGAGTTGCCTATTACTAGTGTGTTGGGTATGTTATTTTGCCTTAAGGGCTGTGATTGTGTGGCACACTGATTATGTGAATTATGTGTTTCATGGTTGGTGATGGGGTTTGGAGGTTGCTTGGATGTCTGCTTTGGAGGTCTCTGTTGCTTTTGCAGATTTTTATTTAGAACCTCTGAGTATGTGTTCATGTATTTCTGTGTGTTATTTGCCTGTGTTGGTTTATTAGGTCTATGTGAGACTGGTGATGTGTTGCAAGTATTATCCTTCTCCTCTTGACTGTCAGTTCCAGTCTTGGGTTGAGAGAGCTTTGCCTCCAGTTTGGCTGTATAATTGTTTGGTGGTAAGAGGAGGGGGTTGTCTGTGTACATGAGGCAGTTGTAACATTGCCGCAAAATGCCCAGATTCACTAGTTGAACTGGAGAGTACACTGGAAACTGCCCTTTGGACATGCCTGAATAGGTAGAGTAAGCTACGCATAATCAGTGTGCCACACAATCACAGCCCTCAATGCTAGAAGTCTAAACCTCAAAATGCACTCTCTCGAGGCACTCCTAAAAATGGAGAACATCGATATCTGTGCAGTAACTGAGACCTGGTTCAAGGCTCCAGAGAGCACCCCTGCAATACTAGGCTACAACTCTTACCACACTTTTCGGCCACCAAACCAGGACCGAAACACTAAAGGTGGAGGAGTGTCAATATTCACCAAGGATATTCACACCACCAGGCTAGTTGGCCAACACAATGTGTCTGAAATTCTCCAAGTGCAACTAACACTAGGTAAGACTGCAATCCAAATTGTAGCTTGCTACAGATCTCACACCATACCCCAAGATTCTCACTACACCTTTCTAAACATACTGGAAAATATTAAGATAGAACCAACACCCTAATACTGGGTGATTTTAACTATCCTGCCATTAACTGGGAAAACTACTCATGTCCCAACACCTTTGCTAACGGTTCTTGGAATTCATAAATTCCAACGCCCTGGATCAACTAATCCATAGTCCCACCAGGGGCTCCAATATCCTAGACCTGGTCATTACCAACATGGGAAATCAATGCTCCATACCTATGGTCACCCCCTCGTTAGTCAGGTCTGACCATAAGCTAATCACCCTTAACATCCACATCCCACCCCCACCCCCCAATAAAGAAACCACCATAAAAACTTCTCCAAAGCCAAAATTATGCTACTCAAGTCAGAAGTGACAAACTTCATGACACCCATGCAGACGGCAACTGAAAGTTCAACTGCTGAATCCTACACTAAGGCACTGTACGAGCACATCCACTCATGCATGAATCGTGCCATCCCAAATAGAACCAAAATGCTCTCATCCAAAAAAAGGAAGCAAATCTGGTGGTCCCCTGCCATAAACAAACTTTACAACAAAAGGAAGAAACTTTTGCAGAAAAGAGGAAATTCCCAGGATGCAAAAAACTCCCTTACTAGCCTCAGTAAGAAACTGAGATGCCTCATAAAATCCTCCAAAGCTAGTTACGAAAATAAAATTGCCAAAGATTCCAAAGACAATCACAAAGCATTCTAAAACTATGTCAAGAATCTAAATGGCAATGCTCAGATCTGCTCTGAGCTAAAACAGAATGGCATTAAATATACTGATCCGAAGGATATTGCCAATATCCTGGCAGATCGATTCAGTGCCAACTTCACCCCCCTCTCACCCTCTAAATGGCCCATCTCAATACCGGAAGATTGCCAAATTCCAGTAATAACGGCCACACAGGTACAAAACGCACTCTCTAAAGCCAAGAATACAGCATCCATGGGACCAGATGAAATCCCAGGCTGTGTACTACATGAACTACAATATGAACTGGCACCTCATCTAAGTGTCATGTTTAATCATAGCCTCACCTCAGGTTTCGTGCCCACTGAGTGGCGCAGAGCTACAGTTATCCCAATCCACAAGGGGGGATCCACCTTGGATCCCGGAAACTACTGTCCCATCAGTCTGACAAGCCTTATCTGCAAGGCCATGGAGCGTATTATCATGGAACTTATAAACAAAGACATTGGCAACCTTCAAACACTGGACCCCACCCAGTTTGGGTTTGTGAAGGGCCGATCTTGTCTCCTGAACCTGATTGTCTTCTTTGAATCAGTCTCCAGAGCCATTGACAAGGGTAAGGTGGTCCACACAGCCTATCTAGACCTTGCCAAGGCCTTTGACACCATCCCCCACTCTGGAATCATAGATAAACTTAGTAAGTTGGGCATTAATCCCTATGTCACCCAATGTGTTGCTAAATGGCTTACTGATAGAACCCACAATGTAAAAGTAGCCAACTCCAAATCCAGCTCCAGACAAATGACAAGTGGAGTACCTCAGGGTTCAGTCCTGGGGCCGCTCTTGTTTGGCATCTACTTCTCTGAAGTACAGGTCAACACTAAGGGACTCTGGCTAACAAAGTTTGCAGATGACTGCAAACTGGGAGCCATTATTGAATCCCCAAATGATGTGGATACTCTACAAAAGGGCCTTACAGAAACAGATGCTTGGTGCCAGAGCCATGGGCTCAAGCTCAATGCCAAGAAATGTATTGTTATCCCCTTTGGGAAAAAAACATGTATCCATGAATTACCATATAGGTGGCAGTACAATAAACACAGAAAGTGTGATAAGAGACTTAGGGACACAGGTGGACAGTGGTCTCACCTTCGATAACCACATCGCCACAACAGTCAGGAAATCCTTCTATGTGGCACACCTCATCACGAAGGGCTTTTCATCCAGAAAAAAAAAGGTCATTGTCCCACTGTACTCATCCCTCATTAGACCCATTATAGAATACAATGCCCCATTTGGTATGTACCTCTCAAGACATCTGCAACAACTGGAAAGGCCTCAGAAATACCTCACTAAAAGAATCACAGGCCTAAAGCAGATGCCCTATGCTGACCGCCTTAAAAAACTCCAGCTATACTCTGTCGCATATCGTCTACTCAGAGGCGATCTCTGCTTAACATACAAGGCCATGTCAAACACAGAGCTGTTGGACATGCTACACTTAAAGAAATCCCAATCCCTCAGAGCTACATGCTCCAGGGATCTAAACCTTGTCATCACAATAAACAAAACATGCTGGAGGGATAGGTTCCTGACCCAGAGACTCCCCAGACTCTGGAATAGATTGCCCATACATGTCAAGCAGAGTGCCTCTTTGGACCTCTTCAAGAGGAACCTTGACGATTGGATGGGAGAAAGGAAATTCACCCCAGGGATCACGTCAGTTGCCCTGCTAGACAGGGGTCCAGGAAAGTAAATAATGTGGGAAGAAATAGCCAGGGAATTGTTATGGCTAGGCTTGTATAGGCCCTAGGGCTGATAGCCTAGTACCAACCTATGAACCTATGAACCTATGAACCTATAAGCTGTTTTTCTGATTAGCTGGTGGGGACGAATAGAGAGCCTTGTCCTTCTGGACAGTATAGAGGGGTCTAGTGCTAGGGTTAATTAGTGCTTGCTATGAGTTTTAAGCAAGTGCTTGACTGTGAAATGAATGGTTTGAGTGCTAAAGTTGAATGTTTGTCTAGTTCAAAGGGAAAAATTAAAGAGTAGACTTCGTGGAGCCGAAAATAGTTTAACTCTAGCTAAACGGCACTGCACGGTGCGCAAAACCACGCAAATGTATTTTTTATAGAAGGGAAGTGAAAGAGATAGAAATTAGCCCAAAATGGTCAATAAACTACTAACGTCTGGGCTGAAACCACTCCTCCAGGGACAGATAGGCTGCTCAAAGCTCCCCTCTCTCACAGGTGAACAGAGAAACTTCCTTCTATCCAAGTAAGGTATGGGCAACACAGAAACTTGAAACACAGCCCTGGATTCAGCAATAACCTGAAAACTGGACTATACTAGTTCAGAATGGCGGGAAACAAATATTTTTTTTTTTTGTTTTTGTTTTTTTTCAGAAAATAGAGCTGATACAATCAAAAGTAACCTAACATGGCCAATAAACTACTAACTTCTGGACTGAAACCACTCCTTCTGTGACAGATAGGCTGCTCAAAGCTCCCCTCTCTCACAAGTGAACAGAGAAACTTCCTTCTATCTAAGTAAGGTATGGGCAACACAGAAACTTGTAACACAGCGCTGGATTCAGCAATAACCTGAAAACTGGACTATACTAGTTCAGAAAGGCAGGAAACAATTATTTTTTTTGTTTTTTTGTTTTTTTTTCTCAGAAAATAGAGCAGGTATAATCAAAACAACACTTTAAATGCACAGAAAAGGCTGTCACACTTTAGTGTGTAGCCAACAACAGTTAAACAGATTATTTAAACAGGAAAAAAAAACTTAATTCAAGCGCAGGCAGCAAATAAGTACAATATAGGTTCATAGGTTCATAGGTTTATACCTTATATGAAAAAATACTGTGCCCATTAGTTTGTTGTGCCTCTGTTCAGCAGTGACATAGAGATGATTCCTGGGGTAAACCTATGATCTCCCATCCACAGGTCAAGATTTCTCTTGAACAGAGCCAGCGAGGTGGTCTGCCTCACATGGACCGGGATTTTATTCTACAGCATAGGGAGTCTCTGAGTGATAAATCTATCCCTCCAGCACATCCTATTTATATCCGTGCTAAGGTTTAAGTCGCTTGCTCTAGTGGTTTTGGTGGATTTGGATTTTTTGAGGTGGGGCATGTCCATTAATTCCAGGTTGGACATGGCCTTGTATGTCAGGCACATGTCACCTCTGAGCAGATGGTATGCGACTGAATAGAGCTGGAGTTTCTTCAATCTGGCAGCATATGACAGATTTTGGAGTCCCTTTATCCTTTTGGTGAGGAACTTTTGGGGTCTCTCCAATTGCTGCAGATGTCGGGTGAGATACATCCTGAATGGGGCATTGTACTCGATCATTGGTCTGATAAGTGAAGAGTACAGGGGAACAATGACCTCACTAGATCTGGATGTGAATCCCTTCATGATCAGGTGGGCAATGTAGAAGGTCTTTCTAACCACTTTAGCAACGTGAGTGTCAAAAGAAAGGCCACTGTCAACCTGGGTCCCCTGGTCCCTGATAACCTCTTCTGTGCTTAGTGGATTGCCATCTATATGGTAGCTTGGGGTTACCTTGTTTATTATTATTGCTATTATGTAGCAATAACAAATTTTTTAAATCACAGAAATGATAAAATAACTGGTGTTTTAGGCGGAATTAATTTAAGACAGCAAGAAAAGCAGATAAATTATACTTAATCACTCCAAAGTCTCTCCTTTGTCTCTCAGCTGCTGTACACTTAGCAGAACACCTGGAAGGCACTTGCTGAGCAGAATACAAGCGCAAAAACTGCGGAAATGCGGTTTTCATAGCAGGGAAGTGAAAGAGATAGAAATTAACCTATAAATGGCCAATTTACTCTCTTTACAAGCAAAAAAAAAATGCTACATCTCATGTACTTTGTTTAGTTGTATATTTTATGTATATTTTTTGCACCTTTTTATTTCTTTATTTTTACAATGCATCTATTATTTTATATTTTTTCTTTGTAATTTCATAAATCTGTATGTTGTATGCTGGGGCTTTTCTCCTCGGGTCTGCACTGAAAAAAGGGCCACTTGGCTCAGTTGGACTAACCCGGTTAACAAATGTCAAATAATAAATAATAATAAATATATATATATATATATATATATATATATATATATATATATATTTGTATATACTTAGAGAGATATATACTATCTATGGGAGAGAGGGATAGTGACAAACAGATATGTATGCATATATGTAGGTACGTCTAGACATATCTATATATAACAGGTCTTTTTGAGCAAGAAGCAACAGAATTGCGCTCTGTTTAACTAAGAGTATGAGCATGCCCAGCTGCATTCTCACTACTTATAAACTGACTCCAGCCCACACCTACCTGCACTCCAGTCCAGGACTTTTTGTGTTACAGACAATGACATCTGTCCCTGTTTCTACAGTACTGCACTTCACTCAAACTGTCCACAGTTTTCTTCAGCTGTATAATATAATTAATATGTGACAGAGATTAATAATGTCAAATCACACACATACTGACAGTATGTAAAAAACAACAAAATAATACTTCACATCCAAAAGATGTGGATACTTCTAGATTAAAAACATCAACACCATCACACATGCTAACTTCCCTAGCCCACTGAGACACACAAGGTGCCTGACAGAGGGGTCATTCATCACACACACTAAACAGCATAAATATGTACATTGTTATTCCTACATTAAGTGAGATATAGGTTTATAGGTTCACAGGTGTATACTAGGCTAATGGCCCTGGAGCCTATATAAGTCTAGTGCAAGAAGATTCCCTGGCATCATACCACCCAAAGTTAGTTCCCAGTGCCCCTGTCAAGCAAGGCCACTTAAGTGATCCCCAGGGTGTCCTATTGCCCACCCACTCATTAAGATTTCTATTAAAGAGGGCCAGTGAAGTGCTCTGCTTGACATGAATGTATGACCAATTTCTGTGTTACTGCCCTGAGACTACATGGACTGCTGATATGCCATTGATGAGTTAGTGTTAAAGCAGTTATATTGGAAAACTGCTGTGTTGGGGGTGGGGGAACAACATGGCATGTTCTTCTGGGATACATAGTAGTCCAAATATCATGTCACCCCACTGTCTAATATCTCCCTTGACTGCTGTACTGTATATTCCATGCATGAGGCCTAGTGAATATTAAAGGGCACATGATAGTGGACTGGGTATCTCTATTTCCATGTGGATGTTACTTCTGTCCAAATAGCCCAGTATATTTACTTCCATAAATACAGTACATCCATATATACAATGCCATATCGTAATAATCCTTACAAGTACTGTGCAGGTTAGAGACTTACCTTGCAAATGCAGCAGTTGACAGAACTGTAGTTCAGGGCTTACTCTGTTTGATGCAAACAGTACACAGCTAATACATGGATAGGTACAGCTTGTGTGGGTTGCCTGGCATCAAGTTTAATTACTGTAAGTGAGCTGGAGTATGGTGTCAGTCCCTAGGTTGTCAGTGAATGTGCTATGTGTTGTCTCTTAGCCAAAGCCAGGGCATACTGATCACTCCTACATCTGCCTACAGGTTCATCAGCTGGGGGTTCCTCCTCTAAGTCCTCCTGTGACTGTGGCTGTGGTGACCTAGGCATTGGTGGGGAGATTTGTATCCCTTACTTTTGCTGATCCTGCTGCAGTTGTTTCCATGGATCAGACTGTGTAGCATAGCACATACTGTGAATATATGTACACATGTGGCTGGAGAATACTGCAGGGATCCACCAGATATATCTAGGCACCGGAACCATAACTTCAAAAGCTCAAACACATGCTCTATGATGTTCCCAGTTCATGCATGTGCCTCATTATGGCATTCTTCTATGGGTGTGTGTGTGCATTTCTGATGGGTATCATCATCCATTGTTACAGGGAGTAGTCATCATCCCCCAGTAAGTGGCCATGTGGAATGTCCCCCCTAGCAAACATCTGGTACAGCTGTGATGTGTGCTACATATGAGAGTCATGATAACTGCCAGGGCTGCCAGCAGACATTCAAGATAATCCCATGAGCATTACACATGACCTGGCAGTTGATGGAGTGGTACCCCTTGAAGTTAACATAGACTACCCTGCTCACTAGGTGGTGCCTTGATGTGTACATGAGTGTAAGCTATGGCACCCAGTACTTCAGGGTAATGAGCTACATGGTAGAACTGTTGCATATTGCTGGCCCTCACCTCAGGGGAGAGGGAAAATATATGTGCTGACTGACTTGTGATAGCATAGCATCCAGGAACTGGTGGAATATCCTGGATGCAGATGCCTGTGAGACCCCCGTCATGTCTCCAGTTGGTCTTTGGAAAGTACCTGTAACTAGCATCCTAAGGGCCGCACATGCCTTTATTTCCACTGGGATGAGTTCCCTCTGTTGGCTCTGAGTCTGAGTTGAGGCCGTAAGAGGTCAGTGAGTTCTAGTAGTATGTCCCTGTCCACCCTGTAGTGCTCTACAATCTCTAGCTCATGTAGCTCCTGGAAGGTTACCCTGGGCCTGAACACTCTTCTACTTCTCTGCCTAGGCTTATTGTCAGCAGCACCAGCAGCACTGACCTCAGCACCTGGCATACACAGATGTAGCAGGCCTGCAGCAGCCCCTAGCATTATCTCAGTTAAAATTCCCAAGTCTGTACTCCAATGGTCTAGAGTATTGGGGGCAAATCAGAATGTAGGGTGCATGCATACTTTATACAGGTCTGCTGTAGGTCCAGACAGTGTGATTGGCTAACTATGATACATTCCACCTGCCTACCATATAATTAACATCATTTAATGACCCCATTTTAGTGCAGGATGTGGCGCACCATGCAAACAAGTGCACCTTATGTTACTGCCCTGAGACTGCCTGAACTGCTGATATATCATTGATGAGTTAGTGTTAAAGCATGGTCTAACAGCCTATATGAAAGGGCTATGTGAACACCATTACTCCTTTTTGCTATTAAATCCACCTCATTTGCATACATATCCATGCTGACTGCCTGGAAACTACACGCATCATAGCCCTATGACCTTAGCAACAGCAGCAATGCACCATTGTATGGACCCAATACAAGGTCCTGTAATACATTTCTGTCAAATATTATAAAATCTTTTTTTCCCCATTTTTTTTTATTTTTCTGTTAAGCATGTTTGCACACTGTGGCTCTTAGCGCAAACATGCAGAGATTATTAAAAAATGATTAATTTAACTTATTCCCTTCCTCTTTATCACATCCACAGTAATAGTTTTGCTCATATCTGTATGTAGTATAACATTTTCAGGGGCTTTATGTCCACATTTCTGCAGTTTTATATCCCCTTTTGTCTATCTAGACTCCTGTACTTGGAATTTTTCTGCATACCTTACGGACACTGAGATGGATTCTGCACAGAAGCCTTTCTGTTTGTTGGATCACTCAGCCTGCCTAATTTGCATGACATTCATCTGCTTATGAGGTGATTTGCATGCTACGGAATTTTACATGCTTGATCGTGTGTGTGCCCCGCTCAGCATTGCTTACTGAATCTAAAAATGTTCACGGCCATGTAGACACCGTGGCATGATGCCTACATGAAAAAAAAAAAACATGTAAGCTTTATTTTATTCCCACTTATAACAAGCTTGACTATTTTTTTTCGCATATATGGGAATTTGAGTGAAAATCTCCAAAGTGTAATTGCATTCTTCTTTATATATTTGGTCTTTCTGTATCTTAAATCCATTTTTTAACAGCTACTATCTTCCTTTTAAATTATTATGCTGTACATGCCCATGGCATAGGTTGCAATACTTCACCATGCTATTAACACCCATTCCTGTCTCTTTAACTATTTTTCTGACCATTGTAGTACAGTAATACAGACACAGAAATGATTTCATTCCATTTGCAGTATATATATATATATATATACACATATATCTATCTCTCTTTGTCTATATATAGAGAAATAGATATACAGTAGGTATATAGTATGGGGTGTCACTGGTTCAGGCACATGTGCATGAAAACAGGAAACAGTATGGTAAAGAATATTTGAAAGTGTCAGGAAGAAGGCAGGAGGAAACATGGATGGCCAGCAAAGTGATGGATGGACAGCATGAGAGAAGACCTGTGACAGCCATACATGAGTGTTGAAGAAAGGAGAGTGGTACTGAATTGAGAGAGATGGTGACAGTTGATGCAACACCCCGACCCCATGTAGAACATGCGAAAAAAGAGTGTTTGTGGTGATGATGATGATGGTGGTGGTGGTGATTACAATGATGCACAAACTGTTAATCTATGGAAAACAGATCTTGGTAATCCCTTGCTACTCCATTCAACCTCCAGCCTCAATACTTTTTTCTATAATCTCACCTTCTTTGTTTTCTATTGTGTTTTCCCTTTCTTGGCACACTGAATTTTACTTCTTTATTCTATTTTCTGTGTAATTGTATAAAGGGCAGTGTAAGAAAACTGTCCTGTTCAAGTATTTTCAGAAACTGCCTGCGTGATGCCATATCAGGACTAGTAACTATCTGGTAAGAGAAAGCTTAAAACCTAAAGTGGTGTTGTATTCCTTGGATTGTGATAGACTGCAAGCAATCCTTCTTAATGGAAGCAGGGCAAATTAAAAATGAAATGTTTGCAAAGATTATCCCAGTTACAAGAGATTGCTTTCTTTATTGAAGTTTGTCAGGATTTATCAAGGCATGACCAATACTTACTGTGGTTCACACTGTAATTAATATAAAATACAGATGGTAGGCACTGGAAACCGAGAACCCTCCCTGTCATTGAAAACTTCGCTTGTGAGTAATCTGGCAAATTGAGAAGATGAAGGGACACGCAGATACCAGTGGCAAGACACTTCAACAAATATCTGCCTTGGATTCACTATATTGATAATCATTTATAAAAAAGTATTTGGGAGGATAAAGGCAATCCCTTTGAAAGTAAAACAGATTAGAAAAAGGTAAACAATTCACAAAGAGAAAATCTGGGAATGTGCAAGATGAGTTATTGTGACATAGTAATGCAATTTATTTAGGTGTGTTTAGAGAAATTGTAAGGAGTATGTTAAGCCTATTCAGAAGAGATACAATGATTTTATTTTTCCTTTTTTCAGATTTCTTTTTGCTTAATTGTACTCTAGTTATCTGTGCAAAGGCTTCAAATGTTGTTAAATACTTGATTAATAAAAATATACTTTTTCACTAAATAAAAAATGATTTTAATAGAAAAAGTGTCAAAGGTTGTTAGCCCAATGCTTGAGAGTCAAGTGGATTTTAAAGTATTCTTCAGAATATTTAACATAAGTTTAACATTATGTTATATTAGTTATTGCAAAATAATTCTTAAAGATGTTACTAGTATGCTGCAGGGCATACAGTTTGAAGAAGAGATACCAATGGTCAATACATTAAAGTAAGGAGTCAGCACGGGCTAAACATTTAACATTCAGCCTCCTAGCTGCTCTTCTGAAGGTATGAATAGACAACAGAAAATCATTCTCATCCATTTTTCCTTTAAGCATGTTTCAGCGTATGCATTTGTTACCCCTTCTCTTGTTATTATGTAATGTGTAAATTATGTCAGTAAAGGTTTGCAGCTTGCTGTAAGTGACATGATGACACCTTAAGTAGGCAGCTTTTCTTTAACTTTTCTTATGCAAATGCTTTCCCTGCCACACCCTGTACTCTGCTGTTACATGAAATGTCAGATGCTTTTTTCTTCCAGTTCTTTATTTAATGTGTCTCATCTTCATTGTATAACCATAACAACATGTTATTCTTTGGTACCTCCTTTTATTATCTGAATCTCTTGCCTGATGAAGCTAGCATTTTAGTCAATCAGTATTTACTGCATTAAATGTGAGTTGTTTATAAAAACAGGGCTGTTAAATGCACATTGTTATGGGGTTTTGGATTTCTCTCTCGGTCTCTCTCAGCATGCATATCAATATTTATTTATTTTATTTCTGTTTGTTGGCCGGGGTTGTGGGCTGATCCACAAAGGACCTATTACATTCACTTGCATTACCCAGTTCTAGTTTAACAACACAGACATAACTTTCATCACAGTTTTTGAATCTCTGTAAACAATCATCATAATCATACAAGCTTGATATTTGTCAGGTCTTCTATTTATGATTATTATTTTTTCTTTTCTCATTTTCTTCTTTCAAGTTTACACAGCTACTCTTTACACTGGACTGTTAGAGGAGCCAGCCAGATTTGCATCACTGTGGAACTGTGTTCCAGAATAAATTATGTTTCTTTATTATTCTAACAGTCGTTCATGACTTCATTTTGAAATTAGCTCCTTGGTTAAGCCTTTTATCTTAGTTGCTTTATGTGCTGTTGCTGTGGATTGATGTGATAGCCAGGCCTTCTGGCACCTATAGAAAGGCAGTATCAATGCATAAAAATGATTTAAGCATATGTGAATTTTCTTAAATTTTCCATTAGTATAACTCGATTTTTAACGTGCACCTGGACACCAATCCGGCGTGCACGCTTTGGGGTCATGGTATAATAGTGTTTTACCAACTCTCTGTCCTTCTATTTAATCATTGTACCCCTACACAGTGCTTGCATGTCTGAAATTATATCCCCTTTTTCTTACATGTCCATTTCATTTTGTTCAGTGATGTTACTGCTAAGGAGATGGAAAGTTCACGAGCCGTTTACTACTAAACTAGTCAGTTTGCCTGGAATCTGCATTGCTAAAGGTCACAGTCTACAGTGAAAGGTGTCTCTTTTCCCTGATGCTGTGTAGAGCAGTTTATCAAACAGACTATAAATGTAGCACCCATCCTGCAGACACAAGTAGCCTTCTATATGAAGGCTAATGACCATAGGTTAATAGGTAAGAATTGGGCAATCACTCTGCCATACTTTTCAACCTCTTAGCACAAGAAATCTGGACAAAACCTAAAGAGGTAGTTTCATAGGTTAGTACAAGGCTAACTGCTTTTCTGGGCCATTTTAATTCTAGCCAGTTACTCTGTGTGAGAATCAAGCCCTGCACTTTGCATTTGTAAGGTAAACACTTTAACCATTAGGTCAATCTCCAATCTTACATGGGGGGGGGGGGTAAATGCTGAAAAAAGGGACACATTTTTAATATTGCTCCTATAGACTGCTGCTAGAATAACAGCATTTGTCCTAGCATGCATTTTCTGAAGGAAATGAAGTCTGAAACTCAAATGCATGACATTAGTCATTTCAATCCTCAGTGATTTCCAGAAAACTACAAATTTTATGAGGAATATGACAAAATATGAGGCAAAACTCTGGACATTCTGTAAACATCAGGACAGTTGAGAGGTATGCACTCTGCATACCATTGCAACCCTAGCCAATAACTCATATTCAAAAGTTCCCTCTAGCCTCAAGGAAGGAAACACAAGATAGACCTGGGAAAATTTTGAGGCTGTCCATCCAGTTATCTAGGTTTACCTTGTAGGTGGCAAGGGTGCTACTCTACTTGGTATGTAGTGGGAGTTTGTCCCAGAGGTGGTGGATATGTTGGCATATGAGCCTATCATGCTAATTTGCCTTATTTATCTGTTGACAAAGGTTTAGAACCTTTAACTGAGTATTTGAGAATTCATGTGCTCTACAAAGGAATAGGAGATGAAGCAGATACACAGTGTAGTATACACAAGTGATTCAGATTCTACATCCCAAGGACTACCACAAAGATAGAGACTACAGAATTAACCAGAGCACTAGGACTGGGTGAGGCCTCCACAAAGAAAGTTGTAGAGGACGCAACAGACTCTGCCATAATCATGGTCTTCAGCCATCCTCCCTGCACAAGCCAATTTGTCTGTTGTTACTCTTGTATTAAGCTTAGCTAATCAAGCTAATTAATGCTCAAACTCTCCCCTCCATATCACATTGCATTACTTCACATTGTTAATGTCTCTATTGCTCATTTACTATTTCATTTATCTTACCTTTTATCACATTATTGCTTATAATTTACTTTACCTACGTACCAGCTCTGTATTCCTGGGTAAATTGGTATACCCCTTCTACAGATCCTACCCAAGTATCACCCTAATTTATTTATTTATGTATTTATTTAAATCTCCCTACTCCGACTGAGCAAAAAAAAAAAAAAAAAAAAAAACTTCAGTATTACAGTATGCTACAATGCATTATATTATACATAAGAAATAATAGATATGATCAGCCTAGACATGCTGAGTTTTGGTTAAAAAAATTAGGTATCATAGGTTAATGAGATTAGTAAAGTGATCCAGTAGGAACAAGGGTATCGGGAGATGGGATAAAGAGGAGGACATTAGGTATACTTTGACAGTGAAAGAATTATGGAGTGGATGGTAGAGAGATTTAGGAAGGAAAAAAATGCATCTACATAGGATTAGAGTCTGGATGAGTCTAATGATTTTGTAATTTCTACCATCTCAAAAAAGGCAGCCACATTCTGCAGTTCTTTCAAAATTACTAGATGCTTCCACCTGTTTCATCATTACCAAGTACAAAAATATTGATATCTATAGTGTAGAACAGTGTGTGTGCTGTGCCTTTAAGAAGCGTTTCAAGGACTGAATGTGCATATATGAATAACGAGCATCTGCTACACTCAGTGCCATTTTCAGAATGCAGCCAGAGAGTGAACATGCATGAATGTAACAGCTAGTTTGTTTATAAGTAAACCTAAGTTGAAGTATTACGTCTCAATCCTGATGTATTTGGACATAATAAAGCTGCTTGAACAGAACCCACAAAGTCTCGTCTATTGTGTCCTGACTAAACGAGTGACATGGAGGCAGAATAGGGATGCCAAAGACTGATATTCAGAGCCATGAGGTGCAGATATAACAGTGAAGGTAAACTAAGAGAAACGAGGATGAAAAGGCACCAGAAAAGCACTAAAGGTAATGAAAAATTGCACAAACAGTTTATTTAATTAAAAAAAGATGAAACGCAGCATTACAAGGGCACAAACTGCATTATTAAACAAGCAAAAGGCACAAAAGGTTTATTGATTAAGTGAACGCATTTCAGGCTTTGTCCCAGCCAAATGGTGCACTGCTACAATAATCCCACTCCACAAAGGGAGTGTGACTACAGACCCTGGGAACTACCACCCCATTAGCCTGATGAGTCTGGTATGCAAGGCTATGGAGCACATCATCATGGACCTAATAAACAAGGAAATAGGGAATCATCAGACATTAGACGCCATGCAGTTTGGATTTGTTAAGGGTAGATCTTGTCTGCTCAACCTGGTCGACTTCTTCAAGTCTGTCACTAGGGCTGTGGATGAAGACAAGGTACTTCACACAGCCTACCTCAATCTGGCCAAGGCCTTTGATACAATTCCTCACTCAGGAATCATAGATAAACTCATGAAATTAGGCATCAACCCCTGTGTCACAAGGTGGGTCACAAATGGCTCACTGATAGAACTCACACAGTGAAAGTTGCAGACTGCAAGTCTGACTACTGACTAGTCACAAGTGGAGTCCCACAGTGTTCAGTCTTGGTCCTCTCCTGTTTGGAATCTACCTTTTCGAAGTCCAGGCCAAAACCATGGGACTATAGCTGACCAAGTTCACTGACAACTGTAAACTGAGAGCCGTTATTAGCTCCTCAAATGATGTTGACATTCTACAGAAAGGCCTCATGGAAACCAATGACTGGTGTCAGAATCATGGCCTCAAGCTCATCGCCAGAAAATGCATCGTTATTCCCTTTGGAAAGAACACAGTACCCATGAACTACCACATGGATGGTAGTCCACTGAACACCAAAGGTGTCATAAGAGATCTGGGAACACAAGTGGATAGCAACCTAATCACATTGCCGCTGTTGTCAGAAAATCCTTCTATGTGGCACATCTCATTACAAAGGGTTTTGCCGGCAGGAAGAAAGAGGTCGTTGTCTCTCTCTATTCTTCCCTCATTAGACCAATTATCGAGTACAATGCCCTATTTGACATGTACCTTACTAGACATTTGCAACAAATACAAAGACCACAAAAATGCTCAGTAAGAGGATCTTAGGCCTTAAACACTTGCCCTATTCGGAAAGACCAAAAAAACTCCAACTTTTCTCGGTATCATATCACCTGCTTAAAGGCAATCTCTGCTTGACCTACAATGCCATGCCAGACCCAGCACTGCTAGATATGCTACATCTAAAGAAATCCCAATCCCTCCATAACACACACACCAGAGACTTCAACCTCATTACCACAATCAACAGAACTTGTTAGAGGGACAGGTTCCTAACCCAGAGACTGCCCATGCTCTGGAGTAGACCTCCCTTACATGTCAAGCAGACCACCTTACTGGCTCTCTTCAAGAGAAATCTTGACAAGTGGATGGGAAATAGAACATTTATCCTGGGGATCATTTCAGTGGCCCTGCTGGACAGAGGCACAGGGAAATAACGTTGGGTGGCATGTTGCCAGGGAATCTTTTGGGCTAGGCTTGTAAAGGCTCCAGGGCCATAAGCCTAGTACACTCCTATGAACCTATAAACTGTTTAAAATTACGTTATTTGATAAAACAATTGTCAGAAAAGCTCATAAAGAGTCAGAAATTACCTCATAATTGCAAAATGAGCATATTTAAAGCAAAACGGGCATGTTTAGAGTAGAACAGGCACAAGAAAGGTCCAATGGACATGAAAAGAGATTAAACGAGAAAAACAATTATAATAAGGGCAAAAAGGGCTCAGTAAGCATAAATAAAATAAGGTGACTGCATGTTTTTTTGGGCAAAGTGCTGTGTCTGGCATAACTATGCCTTTATATTGTATTCAGGGCATAACTAAAGTTATTCAAAGTATCTCAAAGTGTGTAAAAGTGCTTACAGTGTGTTCTTATTACTGTGCATTTATTCCGAAGAGTCTGTTAGTGTGCAAAGTGCAACTATTTTGTGAAGTATAGTCAAAGTACAGCCATTTCAAAAATATTCTTGTGCTGGGTGTGTCTATTTGCAAAATGGCGCCATTACAGAGTGTGCCTTGCACTGTAAAGAGTTGCTCAGTGAAGTACCGTCATTTTGGGGAAGTTTCAGTGTACCGTGTATTGTTTGTTCACAAAGTCCAATTGCTTCAAAATGCTTCATACTCTGAGCTTCTCCTGCCCAGTTTATTTCCACAGTGCAGTTATTTGAAATGTTTCTTACACTGATAAGGGGTGATTTCTTACAGTACGGTGATTTCAAGAGTGTTGCAGTTCCCCAGAAACTTATTTTGCAAATTTCAGTTATTCAGAGGCTTGTTCTGCTATTGGGCATAGCTACAAGAACTGGCATAAATTTCTGGCATATGTATATGCATGTAAGTTCGCTCATATTTGCAAAGCCCTTCACCGGTATGTCTTAATATGGCAGACAGATTTTGAAAGCCCTCACCACTTTTATTTGATCAGAATGTTGCAGAGAATTGGAGAATATTTGAGCAAGAGTACAATATTTTTATACAGGCAGCTTATTCCGACAAGGATGCATGCACTAGGGCATTCATTTTGCTAAATCTAGCTGGGTCAGAGACTATAGAAAGAGAGCATTCATTTATGTATGCACCAGCAGTATATGAAGGAGAAGGTGAAAACCATCATATTGTTGTACAGGCTGAATCAAGGGAAGACCCCGAGTGTCTGAAGTGTAAATTCAGAGAGATGTGTAACCCCCAGAAAAATATTACATTAGAGAGGCATTTGTTTTACACAAGAGATCAAAAACCAGGGGAAACACTTGCAGCTTATATAACTGACCTGAGAAACAAAGCTAAAATGTGTCGGTTTGGTGACTTAAAAGATGAGATGATAAAGGACAGGCTTGTGTGTGGTATTAATAGTGCTGCAGTGAGAAAGATTTTGCTTTGTGACAGTGATTTAAGGTTGAGCAAAGCTACAGAGATTTGTCAAATTCATGAAATTACAGAAAGGTGCACAATTATGCTTGCAAGTGATAAGAATATAGTTTCAATAAGCTCTAGAGTAAATCTAGACAGCATGCAACACTTGGCAAACAGGAGCTGGCCTAAGCACATGGCAGACACAGCCCCTGCTGGTTCACCAGGGAAATCACATAGTTTTCTGATAAGTTCTAAGAAAGGAGCATGTTCAGTGCAGTACAAGAGTGAGTCAGCAAAACCCAAGTCTAACCTTATTGTTAACTGTTGCAACTGTGGTGACAATCATGAGTCTAAAAGAGAGAAATGCTTAGCATGTGGTCAGCAATGCAACAGGTGTAGAAAATGGAATCATTTTCAAAAGTTTTGCAAATCAAGTAAACCCCACACAGTTATAAAGAAAGGTCACTCAAGAATGCAAACTGACCAAGTAGGATAGCAGCACTCCACTTTCTATGTAGATGGTGTATCAATAGTTGGTGAAAAGGTTGATGCAGTCAATTTGTTAACAAGAAATGAAGTGTTTTGTACTGTCCAGATCAATGGTAAATCCACCGAGCTCAAAGCAGACAGTGGTTCAAAGTGTAATGTTATATCAGCAGATACGTTTGCTTAAGTGAGAGCTAATGAGCAACTCATTGTGGCCATTTGTGTGGAACTTGTTGCTTATGGAGATAAAGAAATTCAAACTGAAGGCTCAGTAGTAGTTTCATGTTATTTGGCCAAGAACTGTTACAGCTTGTTATTCTGTGTAGTCCGAACACCCGTGCAGTCATTACTGGGTCTCAGAGATAGTTTGAGAATGAATTTGCTTTCTTTTACTAAAGAAGTTCATCAGATAAGTACATATCCTAGTTCCAATTTCACCAAAGCCATTTTCTCAGAGTATGCTGATGTTTTCAATGACAAGTTGGGCAAACTTCCAGATGTGTAGTCTATGAAGTTAGATCCAGAGGTCAGTCCAGTGGTCAGGCTGGCAAGAAAAGTTCCCATAGCCATGCAGGATAGAGTCAAAGCTCAGTTAGATAAAATGGTGCGGCAAGGTGTAATTTGTCCAGTTACAGAACCAACTGAATGGGTGTCATCCATGATAGCAGCTCACAAAAAAGGCTCAGATGAAATCAGAATATGCATTGACCCAAGAGATTTGAACAAAGCATTAAAGAGACTGCATTATCCAATGCATGCAGTCAAAGAAGTTGCAGCACTAATACTGAATGCCACTGTTTTTTCTGCCTTAGATGCAAACTGTTTATTTTGGCAAGTGACGCTTGATCGCAGATCCTCATCACTGACTACTTTCAGTACCCCGTTTGGCAGATATAGATTCCTAAGGATGCCATATGGAATAAAATCTGCAAGTGAAGTCTTTCAGTGTGCAATGGAGCAAATTTTTTTCAGGTTATCCCCATGTCATAATAGTAGATGGTTTATTAGTTGGTGGCAATGGTGAAGCAGAGCATGACAGAAACCTTAAGAGAGTTCTAGACAGAGCACATGAAGTGAACTTAATACTCAATCTTCTGAAGTGCAAATTCAAACTACCAGAAGTTACATATGTAGGTCATTTGTAGTACTGGCTTGCAACCAGACCTGTCTAAACAAGCAGCAATTCTCAAGATGTCAGCGCCAGATAATGTTCAAGCTCTACAATGTTTTCTTGGTATGGTCAACTATTTAGGCATTTTATACCAGACTTCAGTGAGTTGACAGCACCTTTGAGAGATCTATCATGCAAAAGTGATACATGGTCTTGGTTAGAACAGCACCATAAAGCATTTGAATACCTTAACTGGAAAATTGCCATTCCACCTACATTAAGATACTATGATGATAATAAGCCAGTAACTCTTTCTTGTGATGCTTCAAAATTTGGTCTTGGTGCAGTCATTCTTCAAGAAGGCAGACCAGTAGCCTATACATCAAGAACTCTTACCCAAACTGAAATGCAGTATGCTCAAACTGAGAAAGAACTTTTGGCCATAGTGTTTGCATGGTCCAAGTTTCATGATTATATCCGTGGTCGAGCTATTCAGATTGAAACTGATCACCAACCTCTAGTTACTATTCTAAAGAAGCCTATGCATTCTGCTCCAGCAAGATTACAAAGAATTTTATTTATTTATTTATTTTATTTTACATTTGTTGACTGGGCTAGTCCAACTGGATATATGTCCATTTTCAGTAGAGGCCTGGGGAGAAAAGCACAAATGGTTATTACAAGTTTAAACAGCAATAGCCAATACAATACAATAGGCAAAACAGAGTTAGTTAATATATGTAATATACAAATATGATAGGAGCAAAAACAAAAGAGAAATAATAAAATGTTTTAAAAAATTTAATGTTTTTTTTTTTTTTTTTTGCAATGGTCATACAGTATATATGAGATAACATTTATCTACATAGATGTTATGTAAAGGGATAGCTATCAACGATATAGGGAGAAGAGAATGAAAGTAATTATGGTAGAAGAAAAGAGAGAGGAAGAAGGAAAGTTAATCTGGGTTGGTACAGGAGCAAAGCCAGTGATTATTGAGATGCATTTTCAGTTGTCTTTTAAAAAGTGGTAGTGCGGACAAAGATGAGATATCAGAGGATAGTTTGTTCCACATTTTTCCAACAGAGTTGGAAAAGAGGCAGTCACCTGCAGAGTTATTTGGTTTGGGAGTATAAATCAGTAGTTTGTTTGACGAATGTAGGTGTTTCATGTTATTGTATGGTGAAATGAGGTTAGAGAGTATTGGTATTTTAGTTGGTTGATATAGAATTTTGTGAGCTATTAAGAGCTGTTGAAGTATTAATTTGTTGGGAAGTTCAAGCTAACCTAGTTGTCTTAGGTTCAGGCAGTGGTGAGTTCTAAACTGGGATCCTGTAGCAAATCTAGCAATATTATAGTAAGATGTAGCAAGTTTCATGAGGTTGTTTTTGGAGAGATTAGTGTAAATGGGGGAAGCATATAGAAGAGTGGAGATAAGATGAGATCTGGCTAAGGTGGTTCTTGCTTCAGGTGTAAGGAAGGGTTTAATTCTGTAAAGGGAATGATGCTCAAATTGCAAAAGTACAACTACAAAATGGTCTAAACAAAATGCAAACTTCATTATCTAGCTGATACCTTATCCAGATTGCCTGGAAATACAACGGAACAGCTTCATGAAGAGAATTTTGACTTTGGCATCATGGAATGGCGTAATTTTTCTACCACAAGACTTGATGAGCTAAATGATCATACAAAGACTGGTCCAATTTTGTAAAAGCTCAACCAATACATTAATGTTGGATGTCAAAGCAATCAAGTGCACCACTTGAAGTGCAAACTTATTTTCCTTACAGAGATGAGATGTTGATGGAAGATGGCATTATTTTCAAAGGTCCTAAAATTGTTGTTCCTTCTTCTTTACAACTTGAATATATCCAGATTTTGCATCTCAGTCACCCAGGTTCTGAATCTACCAAAAGAAGGACGAGAGGACTAGTATTTTTATCTTCTCTAGTAAAAGACATTGATAAAGTACTTTCATCTTGTTCAGTGTGTAATAGTACTAAACCGCATTTGCAAAAAGAACCACTTCAGCTAAGTCAAGTTCCTGAACTACCTTGGTCAACAGTAGCCACTCACATAGTTGAGTGGAACAATCAGCATTACTTGGTATTGGTAGACTCTTATTCGAATTCATTTGAGATTGATTTACTACCTAACCTAACGGCTACTGCTATTATTACTAAGTTGAAACATCATTTCTTAGTCCATGGTAATCCACAAAGTTATTTCTGACAATGGTACTGAATTTATTAGTCAGTTGTTTTGGAAATTTGCAAGAGAATGGGACTTTGTACATGTTACTAGTAGTCCAGAATATCCACAGTCAAATGGTCTAGCTCAACATGCAGTGCAGAGTGCAAAGCAATTACATGAGAGGTCAAAGCTTGACAACACCGATGTCTATTTGAATTTTCTTAATCTCAGAAACATACCCCATGATGATATACTTGGCTCGCCTGCTCAGAGACTTCTATCCAGGCACACCGGCACAACACTGCCTATCAGTTCCAGTTTAGTGAGGCCTAAAGCTAAGAACAACAAGGCAATTAGAGCTCAACTATTCAGAAAGCTTCTTTCCAGAAGTCCAGCTATGATAAATCATGCAGATTTCTTTGTTCATTGAAAGAAGGAGAGACAGTGAAGACACAAATGGTGAAAGGTTTCAACTGGATTGGTCAAGTTACTGGTATATGTACTGAGCCAAGATCCTATTTTGTAGAATCTGAGGGTGTGAAGTACAGGAGAGATTGGAGACATTTTTTTCCTGTATCAAAATCGTTATCACAGCATTGTTCTGTGATACAGACTCTAGACCTCAGAGCAACCTAGACAATGTTCCTGTTCTAGAACATGTCTTGACTTCTACTTCCATTTCTTATGATGTTCCTGATGTCCCGAAAATTGAACATTCTGCAGAGACAGTCTCATTTGCTAAATCTAATTCTAATTTCTATGCCACACGATTTGGTCATATTTCCAGACCTAGTGTGAAATATACAGTGATCTGAACTTAACTGTATATATGTGCATTTAGTTCTGTATAATTGCACAATCAAGAATTATTTATATTGATTGCATATCAATTACTGTTTTCAACATTGCATGACTCATTTCTCAAAGAGGGAGGATGTAGAACAGAGTGTGTGTGCTGTGTCTTTAAGAAGCATTTCAAGGACTGAACGTGCATATGTAAATAGTGAGCACGTGCTATACCCAGTGCCATTTTGACAGTTCAGTCAGAGAGTGAACATGTATGAATGTAATAGCTAGTTTGTTTATAAGTTTACCTAAGTTAAAGTATTAAGCCTCAGTCCTGATGTGTTTGTACATAATAAAGCTGCTTGAACAGAACCCACAGTCTTGTCTATTGTGCCCTGACTAAACGAGCGACATATAGTCTCTCAATAGTAAACTTATTTTCAGCTGCAGGCATACTCACCCAAGTCTAGACCCTGATTTGCAAATATACCATTATTTGACCTAATGTCAAATCTGAGAAAATGCCAGAGGTGTTAAATGTGTTCATGTTAATACATAGAGTGTCTGAAATACATCTTCTCTACTTGTTTATCTACTTCATACTTGGCTAAACCACTGCAGGCCAGGTACATCTGCAGTGACACCACTACAGGCCAGGTATATCTGCAGCGACACCACTACAGGCCAGGTACATCTGCAGCGACACCACTATGGGCCAGGTATATCTTCAGCGACACTACAGGCCAGGTACATCTGCAGTGACACCACTACAGGCCAGGTATATCTGCAGCAACACCACCACAGGCTGGGTACATCTGCAGCAACACCACTATAGGCCAGGTATATCTGCAGCGACACCACTACAGACCAGGTACATCTGCAGCGACACCACTACAGGCCAGGTATATCTGCAGTGACACCACTATAGGCCAGGTACATCTGCAGCAACACCACTGCAGGCCAGATATATCTGCAGCGACACCACTACAGGCCAGGTATATCTGCATTGACACCCCTACAGGCCAGGTACATCTGCAGCGACACCACTACAGGCCAGGTATATCTGCAGCGACACCACTACAGGCCAGGTATATCTGCAGCGACAAAACCACTATCAGGTATATCTGCAGCAACGAAACCACTATCAGGTATATCTGAAGCGACAAACCACTATCGGGTATATCTGCAGCGACAAATCACTATGCCCTGATGTCAGAGCTGTTGACCATCCCATGAAAGTGCTGTACTCTTATGTACTTCATAAATGTACAGGCAGTGCCAATTTAATCCATGCAAATTCCATATCTTGTTCACTGTTCCCATCAGACTGCTGTTATTCATTTCAAATTCAAAGAGGTAAAAGCACTAACACTGGCCAGTTTTAATATGACAGGACTACAGGTGTATCATAGGATCATTGATATGTTATTGCATGTCAAGGCCAAAGGACAAAACATCAACAGGAAAAGATCGACCAGTGGATGTTGACCAAAAACACAGAAGTGTCTGAAAGTGGTGGAAGAGATTCTTGTACCCTGTCCAGGCACAGAAGTAAACCTTCTTACTTGTGGGTGGCATAGATGTGATAACTAGACTATTGCTGTCTGACTGGCTTTTGCTTGGAATAGACTAGGTTAATAACAGCATGCATAGTTCAGGTTTTACACTGACCCCCATATAAGAGGTGATCAGCAGAACATGTGTACATATCTATTCTTGAGGATCTTTGGGGTTGCAACTGCAACAACCTACACTGTAAGGTATGTATGTATGTGGCCATTTGTTAGTCACAGACATTGCCTATGCCAGTCTGTGTGCCATGGTTTGGGGGAAGGGAGGCATATATTCCAGTACTGCAAAAAGTATGCTATTCTTATGTACTCATAGGATCCACTGCTGGTGGGTCCAGAACAACATACCAGAGGCGAGCAGGTCATCTATGGCTGCTGCTGATTGCAGCATGCATGTGGCACAGTCAGATAACACAGTGGCAGTCCTAACAATGCTAACATTAGGGACATACATGAATTTCCTGCATATACAGTGATGATGGAGGAGGAGGAGGAGTGTGAGACTCTGGCACATATTGTGTTTAGCACTGGACATCTTGTTAGTGTGTGCTTCACTCAGGTTATACAGGAGTAACCGGCACAGATGGTATTCATCAAAGGCAATGCCTCCAGTGTGCATGCACCCACCATATATGATCAGTATACTAATGGCCATCCCACCCATGAGTCTAGCGCCATCTTTCCCTGAGTATCACACTTGGCATCAATCAGTGGACATGGAGGTCAGTGATCCAAGTACAGATAGCTACTACCCTTACTGTGGTAAAGATTATGAGTGTGCTGCTTGGCCTGCATGTGGACATGCAACCATTGCAAAGAAAAGTGGGATAACTTGCAGTGCTTGCAGACTGATGTGGTTTATAGGGGCATACAGCAAGGAAGCTTGCTGAGCTCATTGGTAACCCACATGGTATCAATTGCAGCATCCATGAGGCTTGCTGCAGACAATTTCCTCTATGGTTCTACAGGTCATACCAGTCATAACCATGAAAGGGTCTGGATACAAGGTGGATGGTCATGGACTAGACTTATTCAGCTGTTACAATCTGCTCCAGAGGAATCGTCACAGCCACCCCTGACAGCTGTCACACTTGGGTGTGCCCACTCTCACCATCATAACCAACAATGATCATCTGGCTCCACCAATAGGGCATCTCATTGGACAAGCTGTACTGGTTATAGCATGTCACTATATCCTGTTGTCCTTCAGAGTGCCACACTTATCTGTGGATGTCCTCAGTAGATATTGCCCCTCTATTTACCTCCAATGTTGGCAGTCACACTGGGCATCCCATACATGCTCCCAAAGTGCTACACCACCTCAAATGAAGAATGCATCCAGTCCTGCTACTGCACGGCCACATTATGCATCTGACTAGCATTTACAACAGGAAAGCTCCACTCTAACACTGGTTCATGTCATCAGTGACTCCTTCTAAGCTGACACTTGCCTGAGTGACTACAGTATCAACCTCCTGTGATCCTTACACCAATGACAGCATTGCTGCCACCTGTCATTATATCCCGTCTGACTTATGTGATGACTGGGCCCAGCTCATCTACTTGGCCTTTTTGGCTAAGGTAATATCTGCTGAACAGTATGACCAGGCAAGTCACTATAATGCATGGCCTGGGTGTGTCAATATATGCACCAATTTTATTATGTTCCTTCTTTGTCTTGGCCTACAGCTGTGAAGCAATCACCACGTCTATTAAAGTGATGTAAAGTATTGCACCTGCCTATGCCATGCATGGGGTACTGCTGCAACCAGTTTTTCGGGGGGTCTCTGTAACCATGTTCTCTTCTGTTGCTGCAACATGTCTGTCAAGCAGTCCTGTGGTGTTCTCAAGTTGTAGCTGCATTTATACTACCATATTGTGCATGACTGATTTGTTTATCATGGGTGCACAAGATGTGTTAAAGCAGCAGAACTGTGCTTCTGGAGTCTGAACACATATGCAACAATGTCCTGTGTATATGTTTTGGTAGGGGTAATCATCCATGGTTTGAAAGCATATCTGGCATCACCTGCAACACACAATAATAGACACCATTATGAGTGGCTACTTGCTTTATTGAGAAGGGAACAGAATATCCTGGCCTGTGTAGCTAGCAATATATGCAACTACCAACTAGATAATCCTCTGGGATACCAACTCGCACAAAATGCTTGTATAGGTTACACATGTGCCAGACACTGGAAACATGCACTATCTGGATGGAATACAGACAAAATGTATGCAATACCCTGCACATTGTAAACCACCCAGCAGCTGGAAGAAAGGAAGCCTTTTCTGATGATATACTAGAGACCATGTGGAGCAGATGGGGCCTTGTTTGCAATGTGATGCACTCAATGGCTCTAAAGACCTCAGAACATTGCACTCTGTTGTAAAATTTACTAATTTACTGGAAAAGCTCACCCAGACTCTGCCACAGCTCGCTGTGAGGGAAATGTTAGTTTGCTTTTGATTTCTTTTACTTTGCATTACTTTATTGCCTTTTTCTATTTTGTACACTGTGATTTGTTTCCTTTACACTGCGTTTTACTTGCATTCTGCTTTTAATTGCATATTAAAACTTTAAAAGAGACCACAGCTATGTCTTTTGTGAGTCAGACAGAATTTTTTCCCACCTTGTTACTATTGTGTTCTTAAACACCGCTGTCTTTCTAGTTGCCTGCCCCTTATGTTAATTTGACCATATATCTCCTTTCATCTCTCCTTTCACTGGCAGGTGTGAGTAAGCACAGAATTATCATCACTCCCCTTCAACTATTTAAATTTATTGGCCATCCCACTGTATTCCATAGTACCAGAATACAAGAGTGCCCATCCCCTTTCAATCTATCTTACTCTTAAAATAGTGGCTCTTTACTTAGACAGCTAAAACATAAGTTACCAACCTTCATATCTAACTGCTTAGTGCACACTGCAATGTTTAGGATAAACCATTTTTTCATCTTACCTTTAAACATCTATTGCAAGACCACCAGTTATTGGACAGCCCACATTCTGCCTCTCAGTAGTCATAGGTTCATAGGTAGGTACTAGGCTATCTGCCCTAGGGCATTTATAAGCCTAGCCAGTATATGTTGGCTTTTGCCACCCTTTTAGACTAGATTCCTGAGCCTCTGTCCAGCAGGGCCATGGAAGTGATCCCAGGAGTAAATTTACGATTTCCCATCCACTCAAGATTTCTCTTGAAGAGGGTCAGCGAGGGGCTCTGCCTAACATGGACTGGGATTCTACTCCAGAGCAAGGGAAGCCTCTGGGATATGAATCTATCCCTCCAGCATGTCCTATTTATTGTTGTGCTGAGGTTTAAATCCCTGGAGCATGTAGCTCTAATGGATTCAGCTTTCTTGAGGTGGAGCATGTCCATCAATTCCAGATTAGACATGGCCTTGTACATCAGGCAGAGATCTCCTCTGAGTAGGCGGTAAGCAACTGAGTAGAGCTGAAGTTTCTTTAGTCGAGCTGCATAGGGCATCTGTTTGAGGCCCACGATCCTCTTAGTGAGGTACTTTTGAGGCCTCTCCAGCTTTTGCAGGTGTCAGGTAAGATACATCCCAAATGGGGCATTGTACTCAATTAAGGGCCTAATGAGCGATGAGTAGAGGGGCACAATGACCTCTCCTGATCTAGATGTGAACCCTTTTGTGATTAGGTGAGCTATATAGAAGGTTTTCTAACCACTATGGCAATGTGATTGTCAAAGGAGAGGTTACTATCTACTTGGGTCCCCAGATCCCTAATTACTTCTTCCATACTTAGTGGATTACCTCCTATGTGGTAGTTTGTGGGCACTTTGTTTTTCCTAAAGGAGATGACTATCCACTTTTTGGCATTTAGCTTGAGGCCATGGTTCTGACACCAGGTATCCGTCTCTGTAAGACCCTTCTAGAGGATGCTTGTGTCAGCCGGAGAGTTGATTATGGCTCCCAGTTTGCAATCATCTGCGAACTTGGTCAGCCGCAGTCCTTCCATGCTTGTCTGTACCTCAGAGAAGTATATACCAAACAAGAGGGGTCCCAGGACTGAGCCCTGTGGGATGCCACTTGTAACCGGTTTAGAGTCAGACATGGCACCCGCAACTCTGACCATGTGAGTTCTATCTCTGAGCCAGGTTGCAACCCATCTTGTGACATATGGGCTGATATTTAAGCTGGCAAGCTTATTTATGATGCCAGAGTGGGGTATTGTGTCGAAGGCCTTTGCGAGGTCCAGGTAGGCTGTGTGGACTACCTTTCCCTCATCTATGGCTTTGGTAGCTGTTTCAAAGAAGTCAACTAGGTTTAAGAGGCAAGATCTGCCTTTAACAAAGCCAAATTGGGTAGGGTCTAGTGTCTGGATGTTCCCTATGTCTTTGTTTATGAGATCCATGATGATGCGCTCCATAGCCTTGCAGACCAGGCTAGTCAGGCTTATAGGACAATAGTTCCCGGGATCCATTGTGGTGCCACCTTTGTGGAGCGGGATTACTGTTGCTGTTCTCCATTCTTTGGGTACATAACCTGTGGTAAGGCTGAGTTGGAACAGTGAATTTATGTGAGGATTTAGTTATTTTTGGAGCTCGTGTAAGACACAGCCCGGGATACCATCTGGTCCCATTGATGCTGTGTTTTTTACTTTGGAAAGGGCTGCTTTCACCTGTGTGTCTGTGATGTCTGGGGGACTGCATTCTTCTGGGATAGACACTGGCCCTTTTAGGGGGGAAGGGGGGGTAAAGTTTGCACTGAACCTGTCCGCCATGATGTTGGCAATATCAGTGGGTTCAGTGTATTTTGTGCCATTTTGCACCAGTTCAGAGCAGATCTGAGAGTTGCCATCCACCCAGATTCTTGACGTAGCTAAAGAACGCCTTGTGATTATCTTTAGAGTCTTTGGCGATTTTTCTTTCGAAGCTAGCCTTTGATGATTTTATGAGGGATCGAAGTTTCTTGCTAACACTGATCAGGGATGCCTTCCCTTTTTGGGATTTTGCCCTATCATGTAATAGTTTCCTCCTTCTGTTGTATAGCTTATTTATGACTGGGGTTCACCAGACTGATCTCCTGTTTTTTGAGGAGTGAATCTTGGTTTTACTTGGGATGGCATGATCCATGCATTCCTGTAAGTGCTCATAGAGTGCATTTGTAAAGGATTCTGCTGTTTGGGTAGCATTTTCCATTAGCCCGGGAGCTTTGAAACTTTCCACCTCAGTCTTGAGAATTGTGAAGTTTGCTTTTGAGAGATTTTTCACAGTGGTTTCCTTGGCTGGGGGTGGGGTCGGGATGTAGATGTCCATTGTGATTAGTTTATGGTCTGATCTTACCAACAAGGGGTTTACTTCTGGTGTGAAACATTGAGCCCCCATGTTGGTGATGACCAGGTCCAATATGTTGTCACCTCTTGTGGGAGTGGTGACCAGTTGTTCCATGGTGTTTGAGTTTATAAACTCCAGAAACCATTGGGCAAAAGAGTTGAGACTTGAGTAGTTTTCCCAGTCAATGTTTGGGTAGTTGAAATCCCCCAATATCATGGTGTTTGGTGAGACCTTCATATTCTCCAATGTTCTCAGGAATGCCATGTGAGGGTCCTGAGACAGGGTGGGTGATCTGTAGCAGCCTACAAACTGAAAGCAGTTTTGCCCACTATTAGCTGCACATGGATGGTCTCCGATGCCTCGTGCAGTGCCACTAACCTGAGATGTGAGTATCCTTGATGAAGATGGATACTTCCCCGCCTTTAGTATTTTGATCTGAGTTCTGGGGCCGAAAAGTATGGTATGAGTTGAATCCTGGTAGTGCTGGGGTGCTCTCTGGAGCCTTGACCCAGGTTTCTGTTACTGCACAGATATCGATTTTCTCCATACTGAGGAGTGCCTCGAGTGCGTGCATCTTGAGGTTTAGACTTCTGGCGTTAAGTAGCATTACCCTTAGTTGTTTGTTTCTGGTATTGTCTATGGAGGTGGATTTGTCTTTTGAGCCTTGCCTGAAAAAGGCACTATGGGGGTGGCAAGAGCCTTAGCCAGTATTCGAAAGCCTAAGGGTGACAGGTGCAAGCCGTCCCTAGCGAAGCAACGTGGGTTGTCGAGCATGACATCCCAAGCTGACAGACACTGGATCCCCTTTGAATGACACCAATAGCTTAGCCAATTGTTAAAACTGATCATTTTGTCTTTATTCAAACACCCTACTTACCTCAACTACCTCATTTAACACACACTTCACACAAAGCATACTATCACTAGCTAAACAACACAACCACCCTCCCCTCCAACCCACACCTTCAACTAGTAATCTCCCCACTGCCTTCTCTTTTTCTCCTGTACCTACCTCCAACATAAAAAAACTCTTAACTAAACGTAAGCCCACCAAATTAGCAGCAGACAACCTCCCAAGTGAATACCTACAAATCGCAGCTTATGCTCTGGCCTTCCCAGTATCCATCTTGATTAACCGATCTCTATCAGAAAGTTAAGTTTCCACACTGTGGAAAGTATCACATATAATTCCCCTCCACAAAGGCGGACCCTCCACAGAATTAACCAATTACCGCCCCATAGCTATTCTCTCTCCACTCTCCAAAATACTAGAGAGATGCATACATTCTCAGGTCTCAGACTACCTCCTTACTAACAACCTCCTTTCCAATACTCAGCATGGTTTCTGACCAAACCATAACACCATCACTGCCTTACTCTCCTTTACTTACACTATCCTTCAGCATAAAGATAATGGCAATCTCTCCTCTGCTACTTCCTAGACCTATCTAAAGCATTTGACATGGTCCCACACAAACAACTTATCTCTGTCCTCAATAACCTATCCTTCTCACAGTCAGACACCAACTGATTTCAGAGTTACCTGTCTGACCACCAACAATCCGTAGTATGGCAGAATGACATATCTCCCCAACTACCTGTCTCCATAGGGGTTCCCAAAGATCCATCCTTGGACCCCTACTCTTCTCTGTTTTCACCAGTAATCTAGCCTCTGCCACCAAACATGGCACACTCATACAATATGTAGATGACTCAACCATCATCTGCTCAGCCCAGTCCCTACCCAAACTGCAAAAAGTCACACGGGAAGCCTTTTCCTCTGTTGAAACTTGGTTATCCGATGCCCAATTAATACTCAACCCAAACAAAACGAAATTACTCATCTTCCAACCCACCAAACATACTCAAAACAACTCTCACTTTAACATCACAGCAAAAGACAACACCACTATATACCCAACTGAACACACCAAATTGCTAGGAGTGGAAATAGACAATAAACTAAAATTTGACATTCGCATATCCCTGACCATAAAAAAAGTCCACAAAAAACTAGGAGAGTTATACAGAAATAAGCAACTTCTCACCAAAGCAGCAAAAATTTCAATAGCAAATTCCCACCTTATCTCCACCCTACTTTATGCCTCTCCAATATATACCAACCTAAGGCAATGCGATCTAAACAAGCTAGAGACCTGCTACAACAAAATCGCCAAATTCGCCACAGGGGCATCCTACCATGGTCACCACTGTCTCTCACTCACTGAAATGGGCTGGCTTGAACTCCCTCACTTCCTTCAATGGTATCAACTCTCACTTGCTCACAAACTAGTAAGCCATCCACTAAATGTCCCATCCCTCCAGAATCTACTCCAACTCTATCCAACCACCAGACCACTAAGATCCAGCAACAAAAATCACTTGCAGATCACTAAAGCAAATAACTCTGCTGGTGAAGCACTATTTTCTTGCACCATAGCCAAATTATGGAACTCCCTCCCACCCACAATTACCTCCATACCATCATGCACCCACTTTAAAACTTTACTAAACGTGCACCTAAAAACATGCTGGCTATGCCCTTGCAACTCCAACTCTAATATCACCCACCCCATCCAACCACTACCTTTCTTTCCATTCCACTAACTGCCTTGATTATAGCAAGCTCAGATACTCATAAGCCTAGTACTTATTGTACAGCAGGAACTTCTCATTGTTACATTTGTTAATGTCTGTTATGTAGTTCACAGATAAAGATTCTAGTTGTCTACTGATGTACTATGTTCTTCATCTGTAAATATGTTGTAAGTAATTGCTATGTAAATTGTTAATCGCTATGTAATCCAATGTAACTACTGTCTGTTTATTTTAACTGTGGAGTTTTTCTCCCTGGGCCTCTGCTGAAAATGGACCTACATCCAGTCAGACACTCCCAGTCAACAAATGTAAATAAATAAATAAATAAAATTTATACTGTGGCCTCATTCTTGGTGAGGCAAGATGCTACTCAGGGTCAGGGTCATACCGGCCTGGGCTACATGATCAGAGAGCTCCTCTATGTCTCTTTTCATGTAATCCAGGGTGGTACGTCTCAGGTCATTCACACCAATATGGACAATGACAGAGTCATATTTGTACCTGCTGTGGAGTGACCTGAGTGCTTGTGTTATGCGGCGGATCCTGGCACCCGACAGGCAGCTTACAGTGACCTTCTCCTTGTCCAGTCTGGTAAGTGGGATGTCAGTGTGCCTGAGAATAGAGTCTCCTACTACTAGTGTATTAGGTGTGTTATTTAGCCTTAAGGGCTGCGACTGTGTGGCACACTGACTTTGTGAAGTATGTGATACATGAAAGTTGTTGTGGGGTAGCGGTTGCTTGGATGTCTGCTTTGGAGGTCTCTGCTGCTTTGGCAGATTTTTATTTAGAGCCTCCAAGCATGTTTTTGTGAGTTTATGTGTCTTGTTTGCTGATACGATTGGTCTATGTGAGACTGGTTGTGTGGTGCGAGTGGTTTCCTTCTCCTCCTGACTGACTGTGCCAGCCTTGGGTTGAGAGAGCTCGGCCTCCAGTTTGGCTGTATAGTTGCATCTCTCACATACATTTGAGTTTGTTGGAAGGAAGAGAGGGCTGTCTGTGCATATAAGGGAATTGTAACATTGCCTCAAGATTCCCAGATTCACCAGCTGGACTGGAGAGTATACCTGAAACTGCACTTTGGAAATGCCTGGATAGTTTAAAAAACTGATTTATTGATTGTCCGGAATGGACGAATAGGGAGCCTTGTACTTCTGGATAGTATAAAGGGGTGTAGTGCTATAGTCTGTTAGTGCTTACTGAGAAATATGAGCAAGTGCTGGGTGGCAGAAGGAAGGTTGAGTGTTTACTTTCAGAGTTTGACTAGTTCTAATGGAAAAATTGAAGAGTAGACATTGTGGAGCCGGGAATAGTTTAAAACAGCTTAAATGGCCCTGCACGATGTTGAGCGATGCGCAAAATTGTGGGAAAGCATGCAAATGTGGGTTTTAAGGCAGGGAGCTTGAAAGAGATAGGAATTAGCCCAAAATGGCCAATAAGCTACTAGTTGCTGGGCTGAGACCACTCCTCCAGGGACAGATAGGCTGCTCAAAGCTCCACACTCTCACTGGTGAATAGAGGAGCTTCCTCCTATCCAAGTAAGGATATGGGCAACACAGGAATTTATACCACAGCCCAGAATTCAGCAAATCCTGAAATCTGGACTAATCTAGTTCAGAAAAGGTGGGAAACAAGGATTTTTTTTTTTTCAACAGAACAACAGTAACTTAACAAGAAACATTGTAAATGCTTTAAACAGGCTAGCACACTTGAGTGTGTAGCCTATGACAGTTAAACAATACAAAAATGACATATAGAAGTGCAAAACAAAGTAAAAATGCAAAAACAAAGCTTTTGAGATCTTAGAATAGCTAGAAACTTGCTTTTCGGTGAGAAAATGCAGTTGCAGGTAGAAAGGCAGAGAACAAAATACTTAATCTGTCTAAAGTCACTCTTTCATCTCTCTGCTGTTTGTAGCACTCTGCAGGACACCACAAGGAGCTGTGCTGAGTTAGAAACAAGCGCAAAACCGGCCAATAAGCTACAAGTTACTGTGCTGAGACCACTCTTCCAGGGACATATAGGCTGCTCCAAGCTCCCCACTCTCACTGGTGAAAAGAGAAGCTTCCTCCTATCCAAGTAAGGATATGGGCAACACAGGGACTTATACCACAGCCCAGAATTCAGCAAAACTTGAATTCTGGACTACTCTAGCTCAGAAAAGGATTTTTTTTTTTTTTTTAAACAGAACTACAGCAACTTAACGAGAAAGACTGTAAATGCCTTAAACAGGCTAGAGCACTTGAGTGTGTAGCCTATAACAGTTAAACAACACAAAATGACTTATAGAATTGCAAAAACAGTAAAAATGCAAAAACAAAGCTTTTGATATCTTAGATGACCTAGAAACTCGCTTTTCGGTGAGAAAAATGTAGTCATAGGTAGAAAGGCAGAGAAAAAATACTTAATCTGTTTAAAGTCTCTCTTTCATCTCTCTGCTGCTTGTAGCACTCTGCAAGACACCACAAGGATCTGTGCTGAGTCAGAAACAAGCCCAAAACTGTACAAATGCGGGTCTTAAGGCAGGGAACTTGAAAGAGATAGGAATTAGCCAAAACGACCAATAAGCTACTAGTTGTTTTGCTGAGACCACTCCTCCAGGGACAGATAGGCTGCTCAAAGCTCCCCACTCTCACTAGTGAACAGAGAAGCTTCCTCCTATCCAAGTAAGGATATGAGCAACACAGGAACTTATACCACAGCCCAGAATTCAGCAAAACCTGAAATCTGGACTACTCTAGTTCAGAAAAGGCGGGAAACAAGGATGTTTTTTTGTTTGTTTTCAACAGAACAACAGTAACTTAACAAGAAACACTGTAAATGCTTTAAACAAGCTAGAGCACTTAAGTGTGAATCCTATAACAATTAAACAACACAAAAACAATTTATAGAAGTGCAAAAACAGTAAAAATGCAAAAACAAAGTTTTGAGACCTTAGATGAGTTAGAAACTCACTTTTTGGCAAGAAAATGCAGTTGCAGTACGAAAGGCACAGAAAAAATACTTAATCTGTTGAAAGTCTCTCTTTTGTCTCTCTGCTACTTGTAGCACTCTGCAGGACACCACGAGGAGCTGTGCTGAGTCTGAAACAAGTGCAAAACCAAGCAAATGCAGGTTCTAAGGCAGGGAGCTTGAAAGAGATAGGAATTAGCCCAAAACGGCCAATAAGCTACTAGTTGCTCAGCTGAGACCACTCCTCCAGGGACAGATAGGCTGCTCAAAGCTCCCCACTCTCACTGGTGAACAGAGAAGCTTCCTCCTATCCAAGTAAGGATATGGGCAACACAGGAACTTATACCACAGCCCAGAATTCAGCAAAACCTGAAATCTGGACTACTCTAGCTCAGAAAAGGCGGGAAACAAGGATTTTTGTTTTTTTTTTTTTTTTTTTCAACAAAACAGCAGCAACTTAACAAGAAACACTGTAAATGCTTTAAACAGGCTATAGCACTTGAGTGTGTAGCCTATAGCAGTTAAACAACACAAAAATGACTTATAGAAGTGCAAAAACAGTAAAAATGCAAAAACAAAGCTTTTGAGATCTTAGATGAGCTAGAAACTCGCTTTTCAGTGAGAAAATGTAGTCACAGGTAGAAAGGCAGAGAAAAAATACTTAATCTGTTTAAAGTCTCTCTTTCATCTCTATGATGCTTGTAGCACTCTGCAGGACACCACGAGGAGCTATGCTGAGTCAGAAACAAGCACAAAACCGCGCAAATGCGGGTTTTAAGGCAGGGAACTTGAAAGAGATAGGAATTATCCAAAAACGGCCAATAAGCTACAAGTTCCTGGGCTGAGACCACTTCTCTAGGGACAGATAGGCTTCTCAAAGCTCCCCACTTTCACTGGTGAACAGAAAGGCTTCTTCCTATCCAAGAAAAGATATGGGCAACACAGGAACTTATCCCATAGCCCGGAATTCGGCAAACCGTGAAATCTGGACTACTCTAGTTTAAACAAGGATTTTTTTTTTTTTTTTTATTGTATTTTTTCAACAGAACAACAGTAACTTAACAAGAAACACTGTAAATGCCTTAAGCAGGCTAGCGCACTTGAGTGTGTAGCCTGTAACAGTTAAACAACACAAAAACATCTTATAGAAGTGCAAAAACAGTAAAAATGCAAAAACAAAGCTTTTGAGATCTTAGAATAGCTAGAAACTTGCTTCTCAGTGAGAAAATGCAGTCGCAGGTAGAAAGGCAGTGAAAAAAATACTTAATCTTTTTAAAGTCTCTCTTTCATCTCTTTGCTGCTTGTAACACTCTGCAGGACACCACTAGGAGCTTTGCTGAGTCAGAAACAAATGTAAAACTGTGCAAATGCGGGTTTCAAGGCAGGGAGCTTGAAAGAGATAGGAATTAGCCAAAACAGCCAATAAGCTACTAGTTGTTTGGCAGAGACCACTTCTACAGGGACAGATAGGCTGCTCAAAGCTCTCCACTCTCACTGGTGAACAGGGAAGCTTCCTCCTATCCAAGTAAGGATATGGGCAACACAGGAACTTATACCACAGCCCAGAATTCAGCAAAACCTGAAATCTGGACTTCTCTAGTTCAGAAAAGGAGGGAAACAAGGATTTTTTCTAGTTTTTTTTTTATTTTTTGCAACAGAACAACAGTAACTTAACAAGAAAGACTGTAAGTGCTTTAAACAGGCTAGAGCACTTGAGTGTGTAGCCTATAACCAGTTAAACAACACAAAAAATGACATATAGAATTGCAAAATAGTAAAAATGCAAAAACAAAGCTTTTGAGATGTTAGATGAGCTAAAAACTTGCTTTTCAGTGAGAAAATGTAGTCATAGGTAGAAAGGCAGAGAAAAAATACTTAATCTGTCTAAAGTCTCTCTTTCATCTCTCTGCTGTTTGTAGCACTCTGCAGAACACCACAAGGAGCTGTGCTGAGTTAGAAACAAGCGCAAAACCGGATAAATGCGGGTTTTAAGGCAGGGAACTTGAAAGAGATAGGAATTAGCCAAAAACGCCCAATAAGCTACTAGTTGCTGGGCTGAGACCACTTCTTCAGGGAGAGATAGGCTGCTCAAAGCTCCCCACATTCACTGGTGAACAGAAAAGCTTCTTCCTATCAAAGTAAGGATATGGGCAACACAAGAACTATTACTACAGCCCAGAATTCAGCAAAACCTGAAATCTGGACTACTCTAGTTCAGAATAGACGTGAAACAAGGATTTTTTTTTCTTTTTTTTCAACAGAACAACAGTAACTTAACAAGAAACACTGTAAATGCCTTAAACAGGCTAGGGCACTTGAGTGTGTAGCCCATAACAGTTGAACAACACAAAAACATCTTATAGAAGTGCAAAAACAGTGAAAATGCAAAAACAAAGCTTTTGAGATCTTAGAATAGCTAGAAACTTGCTTTTCGGTGGGAAAATGCAGTCACAGGTAGAAAGGCAGAGAAAAAAATACTTAATCTGTTTAAAGTCTCTCTTTTGTCTCTCTGCTGCTTGTAACACTCCGCAGGACAGCAGGAGGAGCTGTGCTGAGTCAGAAACAAGCGTAAAACTGTGCAAATGCAGGTTTTAAGGCAGGAAGCTTGAAAGAGAGAGAAATTAGCCAAAATGGCAATAAGCTACTAGTTGTTTGGCTGAGACTACTCCTCCAGGGACAGATAGGCTGCTCAAAGCTCCCCACTCTCACTGGTGAACAGAGAAGCTTCCTCCTATCCAAGTAAGGATATGGACAACACAGGAACTTATACCACAGCCCAGAATTCAGCAAAACCTGAAATGTGGACTACTCTAGTTCAGAGAAAGCAGGAAACAAGATTTTTTTTTTGTTTTTTTTAACTGAACAACAGTAACTTAACAAGAAACACTGTAAATGCTTTAAACAGGCTAGAGCACTTGAGTGTGTAGCCTATAACAGTTAAACAACACAAAAATGACTTATAGAAGTGTAAAAACAGTAGAAATTCAAAAACAAAGCTTTTGAGATCTTAGATGAGCTAGAAACTCGCTTTTCGGTGAGAAAATGTAGTCACAGGTAGAAAGGCAGAGAAAAATACTTAATCTGTTTAAAGTCTCTCTTTCATCTCTCTGCTGCTTGTAGCACCCTGCAGGACACCGCGAGGAGCTGTGCTGAGTCAGAAACAAGCGCAAAACCACGCAAATGTGGGTTTTAAGGCAGGGACCTTGAAAAAGATAGGAATTAGCCCAAAACGGCCAATAAGCTACTAGTTGTTTGGCTGAGACCACTCCTCCAGGGACAGATAGGCTGCTCAAAGCTCCCCAATCTCACTAGTGAACAGAGAAGCTTCCTCCTATCCAAGTAAGGATATGAGCAGCACAGGAACTTTTACCACAGCCCAGAATTCAGCAAAACCTGAAATCTGGACTACTGTAGTTCAGAAAAGGCAGGAAACAAGGATTTCTTTTGTTTCTTTTTTCAACAGAACAACAATAACTTAACAAGAAACACTGTAAATGCTTTAAACAAGCTAGCTCACATAAGTGTGTAGCCTATAACAGTAAAACAACACAAAAACAATTTATAGAAGTGCAAAAACAGTAAAAATGAAAAAACAAAGTTTTGAGATCTTCGAATAGCTAGAAACTCACTTTTCGGCTAGAAAATGCAGTCGCAGGTAGAAAGGCAGAGAAAAAATACTTAATCTGCTTAAAGTCTCTCTTTTGTCTTTCTGCTACTTGTATCACTCTGCAGGACACCACCAGGAGCTGTGCAGAGTCTGAAACAAGCGCAAAACTGCACAAATGTAGGTTTTAAGGCAAGGAGCTTGAAGGAGATAGGAGTTAGTCCAAAACAGCCAATAAGCTACAAGTTACTGTGCTGAGACCACTCTTCCAGGGACATATAGGCTGCTCCAAGCTCCCCACTCTCACTGGTGAAAAGAGAAGCTTCCTCCTATCCAAGTAAGGATATGGGCAACACAGGGACTTATACCACAGCCCAGAATTCAGCAAAACTTGAATTCTGGACTACTCTAGCTCAGAAAAGGATTTTTTGGGGGGGGTTTTTTTTTTTAAACAGAACTACAGCAACTTAACGAGAAAGACTGTAAATGCCTTAAACAGGCTAGAGCACTTGAGTGTGTAGCCTATAACAGTTAAACAACACAAAATGACTTATAGAATTGCAAAAACAGTAAAAATGCAAAAACAAAGCTTTTGATATCTTAGATGACCTAGAAACTCGCTTTTCGGTGAGAAAAATGTAGTCATAGGTAGAAAGGCAGAGAAAAAATACTTAATCTGTTTAAAGTCTCTCTTTCATCTCTCTGCTGCTTGTAGCACTCTGCAAGACACCACAAGGATCTGTGCTGAGTCAGAAACAAGCCCAAAACTGTACAAATGCGGGTCTTAAGGCAGGGAATTTGAAAGAGATAGGAATTAGCCAAAACGACCAATAAGCTACTAGTTGTTTTGCTGAGACCACTCCTCCAGGGACAGATGGGCTGCTCAAAGCTCCCCACTCTCACTAGTGAACAGAGAAGCTTCCTCCTATCCAAGTAAGGATATGAGCAACACAGGAACTTATACCACAGCCCAGAATTCAGCAAAACCTGAAATCTGGACTACTCTAGTTCAGAAAAGGCGGGAAACAAGGATGTTTTTTTGTTTGTTTTCAACAGAACAACAGTAACTTAACAAGAAACACTGTAAATGCTTTAAACAAGCTAGAGCACTTAAGTGTGAATCCTATAACAATTAAACAACAGAAAAACAATTTATAGAAGTGCAAAAACAGTAAAAATGCAAAAACAATGTTTTGAGATCTTAGAATAGCATGAAACTCACTTTTTGGAGAGAAAATCCCGGACAAGCCCCGGGCTTTTAATTGAGGGTTGGGAGGGTGGCCTAATGGTTAAGGTGTTTGCCTTACAAACACAAGGTGCAGGGTTTGAATCTCACAGGGGATAACTGGCTAGGCTTAAAATTAGCCTAGTACTAACCTATGAACCTATGAACCTATGAAAATGCAGTTGCAGGTAGAAAGGAAGAGAAAAAATACTTAATCTGCTTAAAATCTCTCTTTTGTCTCTCTGCTGCTTGTAGCACTCTGCAGGACACCACGAGGAGCTGTGCTGAGTCTGAAACAAGTGCAAAACTGTGAAAATGTGGGTTTTAAGGCAAGGAGCTTGAAAGAGATAGGAGTTAGCCCAAAACGGCCAATAAGCTACTAGTTACTGGGCTGAAAAAAAAAACAAAAAAAAAGGGAAAAAAAAAAAAAAAATTTTTTTAAAAAAGGGAAAAAATTTTTTTTTTTAAAAGAAAAAAAATTAAAGGAAAATTTTTTCTTTTTTTGGGGGATTTTTGGCCTTTAACATTAAAAAAAAAAAAAAAGTTAAAAAAAAAAACAAAAAATTTTTTAAAGGAAAAAAAAAAGAAAAACCCCAAAAATTTTTTTGAGAAAACCCCCGGGCCCCTTTTTTTCCCCCCCCCAAAGGGAAAAAATTTTTTTAAAAAAAAAAAAAAAAAAAAAAAAGGAGGCCCCGGGAAAAAAAAATCTGGAAACCCCAGAAAAAAAAGGATTTTTTTTTTTTAAAAAAAAAACTTAAAAACCCCCTTTTTTTGGGTTTTATGGGAACCCAAAAAAAAAACCAAAAAATTTTAAAAAAAAAAAAAAAAACCAAAAAAAGGGAAAAAAAAGTTTTAAAGGGGAAAAAGGGGTTTTTTTTAAAAAAAAAAAAAAAAAACCCCTTTTTTTTTTTCCCCGGGGGGCCCCCCAAAAAAAAAGGGAAAAAAAAAAAAAAAGGAAAAAAGGTTTTAAAATTTTGGAAAAAAAAAAAGGGAAAATTTTTCCGGAAAACCCCAAAAAAAAATTTTTTAAACCCCCTTTTTTTTTTCCCCCCCCCCCCCCCCCAAAAAAAGGGGGGAAAAAAAAAAAAAAAAAGGGGGGGGGGGCTTTTTAAAAAAAAAAAAAAAAATTTTTTTTTTTTTAAAAAACCCCCCCAAAAAAAAAAAAAAATCCCCCAAGGGGCGGGGGGGCCCCCCAATTTAAAAAAAAAAAAAAATTCCCCAAAAAAAAAAAAAAGTTTTGGGGAAAAAAAAAAAAAAAATTTTTTTTTTTTTTTAAAAGGAAAAAAAAAAAAAAAAATTTTTTTTTTTTTTTAAAACCCCAAAAAAAAATTAAAAAAAAAAGAAAAAAAAAAAGGGGGGAAATTTAAAAAAAAAACCCCGGAAAAAAATTTTTGGGGGAAAAAAAAATTTTGGGTTTTTTTTTTCCCCCCCCCAAAAAGGAAAACCCCCCCGGGGGGTTTAAAAAAAAAAAAAAAAGGGGTTTTGGGAAAAAAAGGGGGGGGGGGCCCAAAAAAAACAAATTTTTTTTTTCCCCCCCAAAAAAAAAAACCCCCCTTTGGTTTAAAAAATTTCCCCCCAATTTAAAAAAAAACAAAATTTAAAAAAAAAATTCAAAAAAAATTTTTTCTTTTTAAAAAAAAAAAAAGGGGGGGGTTTTTTTTTTAAAAAAAAAAAAAAAACAAAAATTTTTTTTTTTTTTTCCCCCCCCAAACCCCAAAAAAAAAAAAAATAAGGAAAAAAGAAAAAAAAAAGGGGGGGGCTTAAAAAAAAAAAAAAAAAAAAGGGGGGAAAAAAAAAAAAAATTTTTTAAATCCCCCTTTTTCCCCCCCCCCCAAAAAGGGGGGAAACCGGAAAAAAAAAAAAATTCAGGGGAAAAAAAAAAACCCAAAAAAAATTTTTTTTTTTTAAAAAAACCCCCAAAAAAAAACCCGAAATTTTTAAAAAAAAAGGGGCCCCCCAAAAAAAAAAAAAAGGAAAAAACCCCCCAAAAAAAAAAAAATTTTAACCCCAAAAAAGGGGGAAAAAAGGGTTTTTTTTTAAAAAAAAAAATTAATTTTAAAAAAAATTTTTTTTTTTTTGGGGGGAAAAGGGGGAAAAAAAAAGGAAAAAAAAAGGGGGGGAAAAAAAAAAAAAAACCCCCAAAAAAACCCTTTGGAAAATTTCGGGGGAAAAAGGGAAAAAAATTTTTTAAACCCCCTTTCATTTTCCGGGCCCCCCCCAAAAAGGGAAGGGGGGAAAAAAAAAAAAAAAGGGGAAAAAAAAGGGTTAAAATTTTTAGAAAAAGGGGAAAAAGGTTTTTTTGTTTTTTAAAAAACCCCCCCAAAAAAAAAAAAATCCCCCCCCGGGGGGGGTTTCCCCCATAAAATTAAAAAAAAAACAAAAAAACCCCCCCAAAAAAAAAAAAAAAAAAAAAAAAGGAAAACTTTTTTTTTTTTAAAAAAAAAAAAAAACAAATTTTTTTTTTTTTTTTTTATTTTACCCCAAAAAAAACAAAAATATTTTTTTGCAAAAAAAAAAAAAAAAGGGGGGGGGGAAAAAAAAAACTTTTAAAATTTTTGGGGAAAAACCCCCAAAAAAAAAGGGTTTTTTTCCCCTCTTTTGAAAAAAACCCCCCCAAAAAAGGGGGAAAACCCAAAAAAAAAGGAAAAGGGGGGGTGGAAAAAAACAAAAACCCAAAAAAAAAAGGTTTTGTTTTTTTTTTAAAAAACCCCCCCAAAAAAAAAAACCCCCCCCCCCGGTTTTTTTTAAAAAAAAACCCCAAAAAGGTTTAAACCCCCCCAAAAAAAAAAAAAAAAATTTTGGGTTTTTTTTCAAAAAATTTTTTTTTTTTTTTAAAAAAAAAAAAAAAAATTCCTTTTTTTTTTAAAATATTTTTTTTTTTTCAAAAAAAAAAATTTTGGGATGGAAAAAAAAAAAATGCAAAAACAAATTTTGGAAAAAAAGAAAATTTTTAAAAAATAAATAAAAAAAAAATCCCCCTTTTTTTTTTCCCCCCCCCCCTGGGAAAAAGGGGGGTTTTTTTGGGGAAAAAAAAAAATTTTTAAAAAAAAAAAAAAAAAAAAACCCCAAAAGGGGGGAAAAAAATTTTTTTTTAAAAAAAAAAAACTTCCCCCCCACTGGGAAAAAACCCTTAACCAAAAAAAACCCCAAAAAAACCCAAAAAAAAAAAAAAAAAAAAGGAAAAATTTTAAAAAGGAAAAAGGGGTTTTTTTTTATAAAAAAAAAAGGAAAAAAAAATTTTTTTTCCCCCTTTTTTTTCCCCAAAAAAAAAAAAAAACAATTTTTCCAAAAAAATAAAACAAATTTTTTTTAAAAAAAAAAAAAAAGGGGGGGAAAGAAAGGGGGGAAAAAAAATTTTTTAAAAATTTTTTTTTTCCCCCCCCCCCACTTAAAAAAGGGGTTTTTAAAAAAAGGGCAAAACGGAAATTTTTTCCCCCCCCAAAAAAATTCCCCCCAAAAAAAAAGGGGGGGGGGTTTTTTTTTTTTTAAAAAAACCCCAAAACCCCCCCCCCCAAAACCCCCAAAAGTTGGAAAAAAAAAAAAAAAGCCCAAAAAAAAAAAAAACCAAAAAAAAAAAGGGAAAAAGGTTTTTTTTTTTTTTTTTCCCGAAAAAAAAAAAAAAATTTTAAATTTTTTAAAACCCCTTTTTTTTTTTGGGTTTTTTAAAAATTAAAACCCCAAAAGGGTTTGGGGGAAAAAAAAAAAAACCCCAAAAAAAAAAATTTTTTTGGGGGGGAAAAAAAAATTTTTAAAAAAGGCCAAAAGAAAAGGGGGGAAAAAATTTTTGGGCCCTTTTTCCCCCCTTTTTTCCCCCCCCGGGAACCCCCTTTCCCACCCAAAAAAAAAACCCCCCCAAATTTTTTTAAAAAAAAAAAAAAAACCCAAAAAAAAATTTTTTTTTTTGGAAAAAAAAGAAAAAAAAACCCCCGGGAAAAAAATTTTTCCCCCCCAAAGAAAAAACACCAAAAAAAATTTTTAAAAAAAAAAAAAGAACAGTAAAAATGCAAAAACAAAGTTTTGAGATCTTAGAATAGCAAGAAACTCACTTTTTGGAGAGAAAATGCAGTTGCAGGTAGAAAGGCAGAGAAAAAATACTTAATCTGCTTAAAATCTCTCTTTTGTCTCTCTGCTGCTTGTAGCACTCTGCAGGACACCACGAGGAGCTGTGCTGAGTCTGAAACAAGTGCAAAACTGTGAAAATGTGGGTTTTAAGGCAAGGAGCTTGAAAGAGATAGGAGTTAGCCCAAAACGGCCAATAAGCTACTAGTTACTGGGCTGAGACCACTCTTGCAGGGACAGAAAATCTGCTCCAAGCTCCCCACTCTCACTGGTGAAAAGAAAAGCTTCCTCCTATCCAAGTAAGGATATGGGCAACACAGGAACTTATACCACAGACCAGAATTCAGCAAAACCTTTAATCTGGAGTAATCTAGCTCAGAAAAGGCGGCAAACAAGGATTTTTTTGTTTTGTTTGTTTTTTCAACAGAACAACAGAACCTTAACAAGAAACACTGTAAATGCTTTAAGCAGGGTATTGCACTTGAGCGTGTAGCCTACAACAGTTAAACAACAGAAAACTGACTTATGGAAATGCAAGAACAGTAAAAATGCAAAAGCAAAGCTTTAATCTTAGATGAGCTAGAAACCGCTTTCAGTGAGAAAATGTAGTCACAGGTAGAAAGGCAGAGAAAAAATACTTAATCTGTTTAAAGTCTTTCTTTCATCTCTGTGATGCTTGTAGCACTCTGCAGGACACCACGAGGAGCTATGCTGAGTCAGAAACAAGCACAAAACCGCGCAAATGTGGGTTTTAAGGCAGGGAACTTGAAAGAGATAGGAATTATCCAAAAACGGCCAATAAGCTACAAGTTCCTGGGCTGAGACCACTTCTCTAGGGACAAATAGGCTTCTCAAAGCTCCCTACTTTCACTGGTGAACAGAAAGGCTTCTTCCTATCCAAGAAAAGATATGGGCAACACAGGAACTTATACCATAGCCCAGAATTCAGCAAACCCTGAAATCTGGACTACTCTAGTTTAAACAAGGATTTTTTTTTGTTTTTTTTATTGTATTTTTTCAACAGAACAACAGTAACTTAACAAGAAACACTGTAAATGCCTTAAGCAGGCTAGCGCACTTGAGTGTGTAGCCTGTAACAGTTAAACAACACAAAAACATCTTATAGAAGTGCAAAAACAGTAAAAATGCAAAAACAAAGCTTTTGAGATCTTAGAATAGCTAGAAACTTGCTTCTCAGTGAGAAAAAAGCAGTGCAGTAGAAAGGCAGAGAAAAAATACTTAATCTGTTTAAAGTCTCTCTTTCATCTCTATGATGCTTGTAGCACTCTGCAGGACACCACGAGGAGCTTTGCTGAGTCAGAAACAAATGTAAAACTGTGCAAATGCGGGTTTTAAGGCAGGGAGCTTGAAAGAGATAGGAATTAGCCCAAAACAGCCAATAAGCTACTAGTTGCTGGGCTGAGACCACTCCTCCAGGGACAGATAGGCTGCTCAAAGCTCTCCACTCTCACTGGTGAACAGAGAAGCTTCCTCCTATCCAAGTAAGGATATGGGCAACACAGGAACTTATACCACAGCCCAGAATTCAGCAAAACCTGAAATCTGGACTACTCTAGTTCAGAAAAGGAGGGAAACAAGGATTTTTTTGTTTTTTTTTTCAACAGAACAACAGTAACTTAACAAGAAAGACTGTAAGTGCTTTAAACAGGCTAGAGCACTTGAGTGTGTAGCCTATAACCAGTTAAACAACACAAAAAATGACATATAGAATTGCAAAATAGTAAAAATGCAAAAACAAAGCTTTTGAGATGTTAGATGAGCTAAAAACTTGCTTTTCAGTGAGAAAATGTAGTCATAGGTAGAAAGGCAGAGAAAAAATACTTAATCTGTCTAAAGTCTCTCTTTCATCTCTCTGCTGTTTGTAGCACTCTGCAGAACACCACAAGGAGCTGTGCTGAGTTAGAAACAAGCGCAAAACCGGATAAATGCGGGTTTTAAGGCAGGGAACTTGAAAGAGATAGGAATTAGCCAAAAACGCCCAATAAGCTACTAGTTGCTGGGCTGAGACCACTTCTTCAGGGAGAGATAGGCTGCTCAAAGCTCCCCACATTCACTGGTGAACAGAAAAGCTTCCTTCCCTTAAAAACCAAAAGTT